>NC_050178.1:42677226-42762226 GCF_008315115.2 Sander lucioperca
TGAAATTCACCTACCCTGTTAGCTGCTAGCTGCCGTCTGGGATGAGTGAGTGTGTTCAGCCAGGCTTCGGTAATAATCATCACGCTGTAGTCCCGTGTGTATTTGTAACATAAATATCCATTTAGTGTGCAATCCATCTGGTGTTGGTGAGTAGGAGTCTTGTCCGTGTCGATCGTTGTGGTTTCCTTAGCCGGGCTAGCATGCCCAGCCAGCGTCCCTGCCTCTGCACCTTACCTTTTTCCTGCTACAACTGAATTCCCACGGGACTTAGCGAGACTACAGCTAGCCATCTAAACACTATTTTACTGTACAGGACCCAAACATAATTTGGTCCGTTTCCATGTAGCGTAGTCACTAATATGATCATAACCACTACAGTGCTCAATTACCTATTTTTGAGGGGGAAATAAAATACAATTTTTCGCGGCGAAGGTTTGAATGGTCTTCTGGAAGACATCCACCAGACCAGCGGGCGCTCGTTGGATTGTTGTTGGCCGCGTGAAGCCAGGAGGGCGGGGAGGAAGCAGAGGCAGGGACGGACAAGACGGACAAGACTCCTACTCACCAACGCCAGATGGATTGCACACTAAATGGATATTTATGTTACAAATACACACGGGACTACAGCGTGATGATTATTACCGGAGCCTGGCTGAACACACTCACTCATCCCAGACGGCAGCTAGCAGCTAACAGGGTAGGTGAATTTCAACAATGGCTAAGTTGCTAAACGCATCTTGTTGTCATGTAAGCGCCCTGTTCATGTTGCACAGACATTTTAATAGCATTTTGAGTCTGTTAAGAGGCACAAAGGCACTCTTTAGCTTATGCCCCCATAACTGCCGTTTTAGCTAACGGGAGCTCTGGGCGTTAGCTACAGAAGCTCCATGTTGCTAGCACCAATTCGGCTCGTAGTTTTTGCTATAGACAGTACTCAAAAAAGTATAGCGATCAAGATTAACGTAAAAATTGCCCGGAGTTCTCCTTTCAATCTCGTTACCAGATTCTAAATTTCATATTAAACTCTGTGTCTGCGGAACCTCTGCAAAATGGGACAGACACACACACACAGAGACACACACAGACACAGATGATGCGTTAAGTATTACCCAATACCTTGACAGGGAAGGAGGGGGGAGACATACCAGAGCAAGTGAGCAACGCGGCGTTATTATGGATCCCACTGCACGTTACTCTCACTGCCAAATGGGGGAGACAAAAGTTCTGGACTCCAGCTTTAAGGTTGAGCTGCAGTGAATCATCACTGACATTGAGACGTGTAGACAGAAGCTGTAGCTACTGTATTTGGAAAGAGGCCAATACAAGGTAAAAGCTGTTAGGGCTAGTTCAGATTCTGCCTGCATGTCATCCTCCTCTCGCCCTGTGTTTTTTTTTTTTTTTTTTTTTTTGTGCATTTTTTTTTCCTCAGTTTTCCAAAATATGATACATTGCCACTGGGGGATTTGACTTGTTGATTTATGTGTGCAAACACCATAAACCTCCAATTACAAGTCAATCTTTAGCAGCTGTTGCTTCACAATTCAAATTACAGCCAGAAGTCAGAAGGGGGGGCTGCAGACAACAGAGCACCCATTCAAAGTCATGTCTCAAGGACACTTTTCAGCTGAGTCACTGTCCTGTGTGTGTGTGTGTGTGTGTGTGTGTGTGTGTGTGTGTGTCTGTGTGTGTGTGTGTGTGTGTGTGTGTTCTTATTTAACTATATTCGTGGAATACAGTATACTTGTGGGGTCCGGACAGCTTTGTGGGGCCAAAATGGTGGACCCCACAACTTTAAAGGGCTGTTTGAGGGTTAAGACTTGGTTTTAGGATTAGGGTTAGAATTAGGTTATGGTTAGGGTGAGGGTAAGGGTTAAGGTTAGGCATTTAGTTGTGATGGTTAAGGTTAGGGTAAGGGGCTAGGGAATGCATTATGTCAAAAACGTGTGTGTGTGTGTGTGTGTGTGTGTGTGTGTGTGTGTGGACATGGTCTTACTAAGTATTCTGTAATGGCTTATGTTACATAATATACAAAAACTAAAATGAGATTGTCAGAACTTATTTTATTTCTGTCTTTCTTTTACGCCTAAATAGCACTTTAGGTGTATGTAGAGACTATTGATTTGAATCTCTGTGCCAGACTTTGGCAAATATTTATGTAAAACAGGCAATTGAGTGACGTAATAAACTCTGACAGACTGAAGAAGTCCAGCGGATGACAGTTAGTGGCAGCCTGCGTGTTCTCCTCCAATCAAAGAGGATACACTGTGTCCTTTCCAGGCAGCAGCAGCAGCAGCACAACGTGTTGGTGACAGGTACAGCACCTGCTGCTACTCAGATTGCGTCACCTACTTCTAGTGAGGACATCGAGAGCAGGGAAAGGAGGAGCCATCAAAGAGGGGGAGAGCATGATGCAGTATTCTCTGAAATGATCTAAATAGAAACCAGGAGAAAGGAAGGAGAACTGAAGAAATAAGAGTCCTGATAGAGTCTGGTCACCTTGCTTATTCACAGACATCTCCAGCATCCCCTCCTCACACACACACACACACACACACACACACACACACACACACACTGTCCTCCCGTCTTGTCCCTCCCTCCACCACAGAGCGTCGGGACGTCTATCTGTCTGGAATCAGAGGAAAGACCTGGCAACGACAGTCGACGTGTTTCGTCAGACAAGCCTTAGACATCACACTGTCCATCAGTGTCCCTTCACACAGCTCGCAGCTTTGGACGGACATCCCGGCGTTCCCCTGATCAAAATGAAGAAGAGTGATCAAGCTCACGCAGAGCATCAGCACAGTGGCGAGGAGAATGAGAGGGAGCTGTGGAGGGAAAAGGAGGAGAAGGAGCGGCAGCACAGGAAGGCTGAAAAGAAAATGCTGGCTTTCTGGATGTCCTTGTCTCACAAGACCTGGACACTCTTCAGGCCCCGTAAGAGACTGGGCTTCCAGCGGTCCACCTCGGCCGTCCGGCTGCTAAAGAGTGAGGCATGAGGAGGGACAGTGTGTGTGCATGTGTGTGTGTGTGGAGGTCTGTCAGTAGCAGAGTGCCAACAGAGGCCTCACAGACCTGCTGTCAAGTGGACCCTTGTGTGTGTGTGTGTGTGTGTGTGTGTGTGTCTAAATATGTGTGTGTGTGTGTGCTCTGTTTAAGTGGATAAAAGCAGCTTCCTCCGACTAGTCCACCATCTGCAAAAGTACTTTGTGTTGCTGCCCTACCAGTGCTGGAGTGACAGGTGAAGGGCAAAAAACAAGCTTGCTTAGTCCACCTGTCACATTTATTTGCAAAACTACTTTAAAGAAACCAGTTTTTTAAGCAAAGAACCATCGCCTGTGATTTTTGAAAGAGCCTGGGTCAGGTTGAAGACAACTTGGGAACGGTCAAAACAGGAAATCCAGTTAGTGTTCCCTCTGTCGAAATGGATCATTTCCAAAGGAACATCCTTCTCAAATCAGCTTGACTGATTAAGCCAAAAGATTGGAAGTGGATTTTTGCGGTGTCCTTCCCTACCAACACTACAACCTGGCAGGGATGAGTTAACAGGGATCAGCCATGGTGGTGACCCATCTTTCTCTGGAGCTGCGTTTCCGAGGGAAGAAGCTGAGGGGCTTCACGTGCAAAGTGACCCGCTCGGCCCACGGCTTACTGCCGGAGAGCTCTTGGATCATCGCTGTCCAGATCCTTCTGCCGTACCTGTTGTCCGGCCTGGGCATGGTGGCGGCTGGGATAGTCATGGATGTAGTGCAAGTATGAAAAAAACAATGCTCCAAACTGTGTCTGTGGGTGTGAGATTACATGATTGTACTGCCATTTTTATTTTTATTTTTTTAATCTATTGTTGTTAATGTGCAAGACAGATACAAGACAGATACATTTGATTCAAAACAATCAATATGACAGGTGATCTGTAGTAATAGTTAGGGATCACCCTTGCAAACAATACAAAAAGCACTTGAGAAATGAAAAAAAAATACAATTAGGTAATCTTTCAAGCAACCTTGGGTTAAAAACTATGATAGAGAAGAATTACAACATAATTACATAATATCTGGCCTTTTCATATACAGAGAGAACATGACTGGCACTGTAACTGTGCAGACAAACAACAGAACATATAGGACACAGCCAGGCAGACAGCAGTATCAGACACAGAGTCAGATAGACATAAACAGAGCCACCTAATAACTCTCTCCCTGTTTAACCTCTTGTAAATACCGAACCAGCATGACATGACTGACACCCTGAATTATGCAGCAGGTCAGCCAGAGCTGACAGATCAAGGGAGATAGGACATGGAAATACAGGCACTTATCAAGTCAATTAACACTCACTGGTCAAACAATTCAGAATGTCTAAAGGCCCTGACACACCAACCCGACGGCCGACCATCGGCAGAAAAGGCAGTCGGACTGATCATTCGGCTCCCCGAGGTCCAAAAAGTTCCTCAGAACACACTGAAGCGACGCCGACTTGAGCGTACGTTTTGCGCGTGCGCGAGACGTAATACATCTCCATAACAGCAGGTGGCGCTAATCTGTATTGTCGCCCAAAAAATGAAAACCGGAAATGACGAACACGTCACATGGGTCTGGCTTCTCCCAAATTTCAAAGCCAGACCATAATGGCAGCTCGTTTGGAATACGATCTCATATTTTACGAAAATAGTTCACCAAAACGTGTTTCTGAAAACATTTTAAGCGAGAAATAGGCCATGCAGTTACTGAATCGGTCTGTTTTTTTGATCGACAAAGGTCAGTTTGAAAGATTTTCGTCAGATTTTGAGAGGCGTTCGTCACACTCAACCCGCTCGTCATTTCCGGTAAGTGCTTTAACACAAGTGCACTGATTCGCTATTCAAGGGCTAGCACTCCACCAATCAGATTGGTCATTGAGTCTGATTCAACAAGTCAAATCGTCCCAAATTAAAGCTGACGGCTCCTCCGACTGACGACGGCACGAAACACACCGAACAGACTCGAGTCACCGACCTCGCCAGACTGTCCGACGGCCGATAATCGGGTTGGTGTGTCAGCACCTTAAATTCACTGCTGCTTGTGAGAGGCAATAAGAAACATGATTAATCATTTGGAGCATGTTTAAATTTTTTCCTCGATAACATAAATATTCATGACTATCAATCAATCAATCAGACTTTATTTATATAGCACTTTTCATACACAAAAATGTAGCACAATTACAACCCCACACACACACACACACACACACACACACAGATATATACATATAACACAATTGCTTTATTTAAAGCGACTATAATTAATAATTTTATGAAATGACAATGTGAAAACAATGTGAAAAGGGGTCAATCACCTGATTCTGCAGCTCCTCTCGGCTTTACGGAGCTTCATAGTGAGTTTCAGCTCATTGTTTAGCTGTCTGGCTAAACTCACCACTCTCATGTCATTATTTTTCGCATTAGGCAGCTGTTTTTTTCAGAGAAAAAGCTCCTAAAACCCACATTACACTAGGTGCTCAGCACCAAACTGCAGACACAGTTTGAGACCAGCTGGTGAACATAGTGAAGCATTTAGCAGCTAAGAGCCAGATATTTTACTCAGGAGTTGGTGGAGAACAAAAACAGAGGTTATAGAGAATGAATTTTGGACTTACATTGATGTTCAAACAACCTCTTGTGCGAACTGCTGTTAAAAGCATGTGTGTTTCAGTTTGTGGGGCGACCTTATGGAATGGACTGAACAATGACATTAAACAGAGCCATAATATCATTCAGTTCAAAAATAGATTAAATAAATCAATACTTACAGAAAAGAATACCCTTACATAACCCTTCTCAATACAGAAAAGAATAGACTGAAAGACAGGAATGTAACTGTAATGTAAAGGTATTGTTGTAAGTTATTGTAAGACCTGAAAGATTGTATGCTGTATTTGCATATCTATTTGTTTTGTAATAATATGATATTGTGAAGTAGGGACGGGACCTAATAAGCTGTATGCTTCCGCCTGCTCCTTCTCAAACTTGTCCTTTTTATTATTCTCTTTTTGATCTTTGGTAAATTAAATTTTTTGTATTTTAATTTTTTTTTTTGCAACATTGTTGATTGTTCGAGATTAAAAACATAAAAATGAAATGACCAGAAACGCGACATTCGCAAATTAAACTTAAAAGGTGATTATACAGTATGTTCACAACATGTTTCCAGTAAATACTTAGCTAAATGTCCACATAAAAAACAATATTTCTTGTGGTGTAGTTTGACTGTGATGTATTTGAAGAGTGGGCTGCATTGGACAAGCTCGTTGGTAACAAAAGGTGTATTAAAAAAAACCACGGTGGTGTTTTTCAGCACTGGGATGTGTTCAAGGAGATCTCAGAGGTGTTTATCCTGGTGCCAGCCCTGGTGGGGCTCAAGGGGAATCTGGAGATGACATTGGCATCCAGACTGTCAACAGCAGTGAGTGGAAACACACTCACATGCACACAGGCAGTTAGACACGCCCCCTGGCCCTGATTGGTGCATCTGAACAGGGAGTGGTGGATTTTTGCAAATCGGACTACAGGCTGTAGGTGGAGCCAGAGGAGCCAGATTAATTTTTTTATTACCTGCTTCATGTAGTTCTACTGGAACATAGGGTCAGTTTCAGCAAATGTGACAGAAAGTTAGTTTAAGTCTTACCTACTGCACCCTTAATAGTAGGAAATGTGGCACACACACTTGACACCAGCTTCCTTGACAAGTTTGTAGAGTGTGTAGATAGGTAGCAGTTGGTATTGGGTACTATGTACTTGGAAGTTTGTGACGCATTTTTAAAAATGTGATGCTACCATGCTGTCTCCCAGCTTCTTAACATATGCCACCATATGCTTTGGCGAGCAAATGCCATAACTTCAGCATCCATCGTTAATATTAATTAATTATCAGTCACTTAGCGAGCAACTTCCTTACTGCAGCCTGAGTGATAATTATTACTCATTAGCTATGCACACTGTCGACCAGTCAGATCATTTGTCAGGGTAATTCTGACATGATGTTGACAAGTAGTGGGATTTAAATTTGCACAGTGACACTTGAAAACAACTCATATGTAATTGAGAAATGTGATTATGTGAACCTGTTTCCATCCACAGGCCAACACAGGACAGATGGATGAGGCTCAGCAGCAGTGGAGGATGGTGTGCTGTAATCTGGCTCTGATTCAGGTGACACACTGCTCCACTGCACACTCTCCATTGTATTAATGACACACTTCATCACTCTGCTGGCTTCAAGACAATTCAGTGTAATTCAAGAAGCTTTGCTGGCATGAGAAGATCATCATCTCACTTTACTAATGCATCGCAGCCAATTAAACACACAAAATAAAAGTTGGAGATGGTTTTCTAAATGGTAGATATGATGAGAAATTGAATACACAATCAAAAAATTGGGCTGATTCTTTCATTGCCTGCTAAAACTTCTTTTTAACACTACGAGTGCACATTGGCGGGCCGTGTATTTTACACCTATAGGCCTTCAGTACTATCCTACAGCAATGAAACCACCTTTGAATAACCTCACCATGACAGTATAGGACATTAACCTGACTCCGCCAGATGGATTGCTTCGCATTTGCTCGGCATATCCATCTGGGAACTTTCTGTTGGAGAACTTTTGGGAAGGGGCGAAAATACTGGTTAGCTGATTGGATAAATCATTTGTCTATCACCACCTATGTTGGTGATAGACGGGCCAAATCAACCAATCAGATCAACGATATATCAAACTCAAAATATCCTCCAGTGCCGTTTTTTTGCTCTTCTTTCAATGAAGGAATACTTTCTAATTCGGATAAAACTTGCGTAATAGCTACGCTCATCTCATCCGTGGAAGCCACCATGTTGTTTAGACTGAACAGTCGCTTCTCGTTGCGTCACACCTAAACCCGCCTCAAAACCAACGCTGATTGGTCGGTTGTTTGGCGAACGGCTCCAAATTTTCTCTATCTCAAGATGCCAGACTGATCTGCGAGTGGAAAACTGGAGCTCGTGAGATCAGGACGGTCTCACGAGGCTAATAAGACATTATCGTGTGGAAAAAAGTGATTTAACACAAGGCTCAACAACTACAGAGTTTCAATAAGACTCATGAATATTCATTAGGGAACGCATCCCTGAATGGCTAGTACTCGTTGCCTGCTCTGATTGAGTTGGTTAGGTTTAGGCAAGAGGAGTGGGATTGGTTATGGTTAGGGTAAGAATGTCAGGGCGAGCCAATCAGGGATGAGTTCTATAATGAATATTCATGAGTCTTCCCCTACCACCCTGCAAACTAGGCCAGCTGTTTTACAGTCACTGGGCCAGCTAGAAGGCTCTCTCCTGCCAAAGAATACGCCCAACAGGGCAAACTCGAAATTTGATTGACTAAAGAATATGACAATCAACAACATTGTCCCTATTTGCTTAAACAGCAGAGGGATTCACTTGACATTCTGAAGGTCTCAGAGTATATTTTTCACCCGGAGATAGCACAGGGGGAAATCTGATTGGATAAAAGCTCTAATTTATGAAATGCACTGGAAGCCAAGGGAGAGAGTAGCAATGATATTACAGACTTTGTAAAATACATATGAAATTAATATATATATATATATATATGTGTGTATGATTTATTAAAAAAATTGAAATGAATAAATATATATTTTAGAAATATATATATATATTTATTTTTTTAATTTAATTTTTAAATTTATTTAAAAAAAAAAAACTGTTTATGTCAGCCTTCGACTTGTAATTCCAATTCGGAGGTATCGAGAATATCTGACATGTAATCTCCCATTTGACCCACTATAAATAAGTCTCACATCCCTCTGCCCTCTCCTTCATCCCCAGGTCCAGGCCACAGTCGTGGGCTTCCTGGCAGCTGTTGCAGCAGTGGGCCTCGGGGGTCTGACCAGGGGGAGAGTGGATGTTATCCAGGCTGCTGTCCTCTGTGCCAGCAGCGTCACCACTGCTTTCATCGCTGCACTGTCACTAGGTCAGACAAAGGCACAAACTGCTGCAGAGGAATGAATGGTTGAGAATGTACTACACATAGTAGGCTACAACATACAGGGAAGTAGAGTTTATGAATGTAATGTATGTTGTTTAACTTCTTTGTCAAGTCTTCATCTTGTGCTTTGGCAGGTCTGTTGATGGTGGCAGTGATTATTGGATCCAGGAAGGTGGGCATCAACCCAGATAATGTGGCCACACCCATCGCTGCCAGCCTCGGTGACCTCATCACTCTGTCTCTGCTTGCTCATGTCAGCAGCCTCTTCTTCTGTTACAGAGGTCAGAGGTCACACATCACATTAAGGCCGGCTGCACACTGGCTGCGTGGCGTGTCCGTTTTTATTTCGGCTCCCATGTTAACAGGTTAGAGCTTGCACACTGCCTGCGTGACACGCACGTCTCAGGCACCGAAAACGCGTGCATGCTAGAAATACGACCGACGCCTATTTTTCATGGGACACGCAAGCGTGTTGGAAGCGTTTCCAGGCAAAATAGAATACAAAAAGATGTTTATATGTCATTATGACACAAATACATTTAATAAATGACATTTTGATGTTTGAAAGTCTCTAGGTTTTGACATAAATGCAGATATAAATGTAATTTAAAAAAATAATAATAAATAATTATCGATTTTCAAATATTGCACCTGTCAATACAGAACGAAATATTCTGTAGCCTATTTTGCCGTCAATACTGCCGAATTTGTCTTTGCTGTAATCAAATCAGTATATATTTATGTTTAACATGGTATTTCATTTTATCAATGGGAAATACATGTGTACAGACAAGGCTAGCAGCAGCAGCGCCGCGTCAGACACCTTTCTGGTGTGCAAAGACGTAGAAAACGCCACGCAGCCGCCACGCAACTGATACGCAACAGAAACGCCTCGCTCACGCCACACAGGCAGTGTTCAGCCGGCCTAAGAAAGCCCCACGAGTCACTATCACATTATTGTTCTGCACCATTGGCATGTATGGACACTAGTTTGTTGACAAAAGAGGGTGAAATAAAGAGCAAAAGATGAGATAAAGAGCAAAAGATGATCAAAAAACTGCAAAGCAACAGCATCTTTGGTGTTTAAGGAGTATTTCAGCCACATGAGGGCAGCATAGTCCACATTTGATTTTAGCAAAAGTCTGCCAACAGATCATAAGACTGTCATCATCTCTGTCATGGTCAGAATATTTGATGTCTTGTCCACTGTTTGACCCCTTCTCCTAAAAACAAAAACAAAAGTGCAATTTCTATTCAAACACCAATTACATGAAGAGTGCAATCAAAGATTTTTACAGATGTATTTGGTGCTGTGTTGCTCTCCAGACATATGGTACCTGCCTCCTGCGGTGTGTGGCTTCTTCCTGCTCCTTATCCCAGCGTGGGTTATTATTGCCCGTCGCTCTCCACCCATCAGCGACGTCCTAAAGTCAGGCTGGCAACCAGTCATTTTGGCCATGTCCGTTAGCAGGTGAGCCAACCTGTGACTCTCTTTGTCAGAGGGTCCAGCGACTTTAGGACATTTCTTGCTCTGATCACATGTTTTGACATCATTAAAATATATATGTTTATTTCATTTAAATAAATCAGTAAGGTTAGGGAATCTAGCCATTTTTACACAGGTGCTCCACTCAGACTAATGTGTTACATGTTGTCGTCTTCCCAGCATTGGCGGTCTGATTCTGGATAAGACCATAGCCAATCCAAACTTCGAAGGTATGGCAGTGTTCACTCCAGTCATCAATGGTGAGTGTAAGATGAAAAAATGTAACTTTAACCCATACATTTATTATGTATAATCAGTGCATAAAAAATCAGCATGGTTGGTATTGAGTTGCTTATAAGATTCAAATTTTGATGGTCATTATTTGCTTCCATATCAGTGGTCATGTGGTCATGAGAGTGAATAGTAAGTATTTATAAATTAATAAATATAGATACTAGGTAAATATAATATATAATAAATACATTCTTCTCAACACTGACACTTTTAAACCTTTAAGTATATTTTTCTGATAATACTTTTATACTCTACCCTCATACTTTTGAATGCAGGACTTTTACTTGTAACAGTATTTTTACATTGTGATATTACTACTTTTACTTAAGATAAAGCTTAGTATCTAAATACTTCTGCCACTGCAAGAAAATCACATTGAATATAAGCAGGATTACATGTACTCAGTTGACATTTTCTCAGACAGGATCATTATTTTAGAGTCCTTGAGTGATGAAAATAGGATGGTAACTTTGATTGATTTTGCCTAAAATAAATATTTTTGTGTATACAATCCCCTTAATTAAAGCAGAAACAATCTGTGAAATTTCGTTCACATGCTCTGAGCAAAGAAATTAGCGATGATGTGTTTTCCTGAAGGAGTAGGCAGAGCTGGGATTTAGGGTTATGGTTTCAATAATCCTAATCTTTGAAGAATGACAATCAAGCTTCATAATTAGCTTCATTATTATCAATAATGTCAACTGATGTAATGTGGGAATTGTTGGAGCATGCAGGCGCCCAGCAGCTAATCCCATTATTATTTAAAAGGGCTTCAAATTTGAGCGATTAGTCAATCATGAGGTATTAAAGTGCTGCTGAAGTTGAGCAGTCAAAGGAGCCTCAGAGAGGCGTATGTTTTATGTTTGTTGCCCACAAAGCAGCATACTAAGTAGAGAGGAATAACAATGGTCTTTACATATACCACAAGCCTGATCAGAATGCCAACTATGCATTCACTGACGCCCGCTTGCGCAGTATCTCTGCCAACTTCAGTGCTTCCAAAGACTCATGCATGTATTACCACCCCCCGGTACAGGAAGTTCATTTGCATTCCAATTCAGCGCTCTCCCCTCTTGGCCTGCTGACCAGAAACCAGTGGTGGGAGAAGTATTTAGATCCTTTACTTAAGTAAAAGTCGAAATAGCATAGTCTAAAAATACTCCCTTACAAGTAAAAGTCCTGAATATTTAAAAAGTTTTACTTCTGAAAAATGTACTTAAAGGATCAAAATTAAAGTGCTCGTTATGCAGAATGGCTTCTTTTAGATTGTGTTTAATTACTACAGTAGGTTTTATTATGCAGTGTTTATCACTAATGAATACATGTAGCATTATAGGGTTGTAGTTTGCCAATGTGGAACCAATTTGAGGCCATGTCCACACGTACCAAAACGATCTTTTTTTCCCCCGTCTGCATCGTGTCAAGAATATTTGCGTCCAAACGGATCCATTTGTAAATGACTCAACACGCTACTTCATATCCAGGCCTATAGGTGGCGCTGTTTCTGCTACAGAAATTCACCAAAAATGGAGAAGAAGAGGCGGAGCATGCACATAAAGGGGGTAAGCTTCTCCTCGGACCGCGAACCTCCTATGGAGCCATTTTGATGCTACAAAGCGATCACCTCCCGTTAGCATCCCATTGACTGCCATTCATTTTGACGTCACTTTGACAGGGAATAACTTTACATCTGAAGCGTTTAAAGACTCTATTTGTCCATTGTTTATTTCTAAAGAAACACGACAATGTATAAAAGGCTCCATTACCTTGTACCTCACGTTATGGCTCCGTAGCAGACGTTTTTGTAAAAATAGGCTAACGATTGTGTCGTAACCATGCGACTTAACTGTCGCATAGTAGAGGAATTACCGTATAGTACAGGAGAAGCGCGCAGGCAGTTTCGTCTCACATTAGCTGGTTAAGTTTAATTACTAATGTTAACTATCATTTTAGTGATCAATAATTAGCCTGTGCCTATGTTATCTCCTTACATATACCTACGCGCTCCGTCTCTGCTAGATTGGGAATGATTGAGATTTCTCTTGGCACAGCTACCAGAAGACTTCCAACTTTTAGACACATTGCTCACGTCACATTTACTTCGTCTCTCTCAGTTGGAGGCTGCTCAGTAACGCTCAGCGCTCACCGGAAAAGTGCTTCTAACGGCCTTCACTGGTCTCCGTCCAGAGCAACGGGATCTGTTGGTCCATTCTTATATACAGTCTATGCATAAAGCTTGCACGCTGTATTCAAACAGACAGTAGGAGAAGAAACCAAACACAAGAAGACGACGAAAATGGCTAGTGCAAGGAAACCAGAATCGTGTTGTTGTTGTTGTTGTTATGACACATCATAAGAGGTCGAAGGCTAGAGGTCATCAATACGCAAGGGCGGCGTTTTCGAATTTTTCACCCTGGGACCAGGTTTCAAAAAAGTGCGTCCGTTTACAGGATTCGTTCGGACAATCGGACAAAACGATGCAAAACGTGCGTTTACACCAAAAAGCGTTTCCGTGTGGATGACCCCTTAGATGCTTTACAGACTACTGGGTAGATTATAATATGGTGTTGAAGCCATTTTGCAGATTTGCCTTATTTAGTTCATAATTATGTTCAGACATCATGCGTTTTTTGCTGTGTAATATGATGATAATGATTCGGAATGTGTTTATATTTTGTTATTTTGTCCGTCCTTGCTATTATTGTGATGGGTGTTGTAATGTGATGTCTGATAGGGTGATGTGATCTGTAGGCATGGTGACACCTTTCATTTAAGACAGGTGAACATGTGGTCAGGTGTAGAGGAAGAGCAAACCATTTTTAATTGGCAAAACCCACATAACGACGGGGCGGTGCGGGTTCGAATCCGACCTGCTACCCTTTGCTGCGTGTCATCCCTCATCTCTCTCCCCCTTTCCTGTCTATCCACTGTCACTGTCTAATAAAGGGAAAAGTCCCCAAAACATAATCTATATCACATGAGCGTATAATGTTTTTTATGTAAAAGTAACTAGTAGCTACATTACCCTCTGAAATGTAGCGGTGAAGTATAAAGTAGCAGAAAGTTCATATTTGTACTTTAGTACAATACTTGAGTAAAACACCCCTGTTTTGTCTAAATGATCCATGTGCTTCAAAACCCTTAAGCACATGTTACAGGTCTGTCAGAACCCGCACATCCAGGTTCAGAGACAGCTTTTTTTCTCCACAGCCATCACAACTCTAAACATTCAATTACAGAAATAGGACTTCATCATGCTGAATGATTATCTTGCCTGTTTTGCACTGCATTTGCACTTTTCCAGTACTGTGATCTTTAAAAAAAAACTTGTGAGTCACGGAATGAGTAAGTGTATGAACGTATACTACTATGCACTAGAAGCACCTGTCCCATTATGTGTATGTGAGGGTATGGTTTGTGGAAGGGTATGGCGTGTGCATATGAATGTATACTTCTAGGCACTAAAGGAGTAGCACTTAAATTTCGTTGTGACAATGTCAAGTCAAGTCAAGTCAGCTTTATTTGTCAATTTCTTCACATATACTAGGCATGCAGAGGAATCGAAAGTTCGTTTCGCACCATCCCACGGTGAAGAAGAAAAATGCACAACAGATAAGACAAGACATTCCTACCGCAAGAGTAAAGTGCTCAACAGATAGGGACATTTTTCCTAACACTAAAAACAATAAACGGCAACAATATCACAAGACAAGGTCACAAGACAAAAACACAAGAATGTCACAAGCAGCAACATTTTTTTATATGATGTGGTCTGGTAGTGCAGAAAGATGTGCAAAAGAGTCCAGAGTTTTTGTGCAAAAAGATGCTATGTACAAAAAGAAACAGCAGCAACTGCAGAGTCCAGAGGTTTTTTGGAGTGTGTGGGGGGGGGGGGGGGCAGAGAGAGGGGGTAGAGAGGGGAGAAAGTTCAGTTTCCTGACAGCCTGGTGGATAAAGCTGTTGGCTAGTCTGGTGGAGTGGCCACTGAGGCTTCTATATGTCCTCCCAGAGGACAGGAGGCTTAAAAGACTGTGTGCGGGATGGCTGTCGTCGCTCACAATCACAGTCGTTTTCGGGTGAGGCGGGTGTTGTATATGTTTTGCAGGGAGGGGAGTGGGGCCCCAATGATCTTTCCAGCTGTGTTCACTATGCGCTGCAGTGACAAATAAATGACTCTGATTCTGACATGGATGTTACAATACGGCACAACACCCTAACTGCCTTTTCCAAGCCTTCAGAGAAAAAAGATCCCCCTGGGACCCAGTCATAGCTGTTGAATAGATTTCAAACAAAAAAACAGTTGTGTACTCATGTTGTGTACTCTGATATTCTACAGTGATTACTCAGCCTCTCAAATGGCTGTAAAATGACACATGGCACATGACACTGCAATCTTGAAATGCACTTGTATTTGTTTTGATTGTATTATACTAGTTTAATCAAATATTTATCATGGAATTAATCAGTGCTCCACTTTTCCATGTCCATGTCCATGTCCATGCAGGTGTAGGCGGAAATCTGGTGGCCATCCAGGCCAGCAGGATGTCCACCTACCTCCACTACTGGGGCGTTCCTGGAGCTCTTCCATTTATAATGGGTGTGAACTGTCCTGGACCCTGTGCAACCCTCTGCTCCTCAGGTTAGATACAGGAACAAATACACAATTTAAAGGTGGAGTGCACAGGCCCTTCATCAGAATTATCAATCAATAAATAATTACCAAGTCAAACACTTGACTGTTATTAAAGCCACAGATGGTGTTAACTTTAGACAGAGCCACCCTAGCTGATTTCCAGTCTTATGCTAAGCTAAGCTAACCAGCTGCTGGCTCCAGCTACTGTACATACAGCCATTATGGAAATGATTTCCGTAAGAATGCAAATAAGTTTAGCCTATTTCCCATATTGTCAAAGTGTTCTTTTAAAACAAGTCTTATTTGTACCAGAAAGAAACTGAGTTTAAGGGAAATGTAAATTTGACTAATGTAACACTGGTTAAAGATAGATGCCACCAACCATCTCTACCACAGTCTCCATAGTCTTAAACTAGAGGATCACAATTCATTTGAAAATAAAAGCATTTGTGATTAAAATGCATAGTACAGACAAAAACCGAAAGTGGACACACAGCTTGTTACTTCTCTTTCTATATTTATCTAGATGTTAACTCTAAATCAGCCAGAGTCCTGGTCCTTCTTGTAGTCCCGGGTCACCTCCTCTTCCTGTACACCATCCACCTCCTGCAGGGAGGCCATACGGCCATGACGCCCACCTTCATCGTCTGCTACCTGTCTGCAGCTTTGCTTCAGGTCACATAGTCGAGAAATGTTTTGTTGCTCGTACTGAGAAAAAAAAAAAGACTTCATTAAAGGAACACGCCGACTTATTGGGACTTTAGCTTATTCCCCGTATCCCCCAGAGTTAGATAAGTCCATACATACCCTTCTCATCTCCGTGCGTGTTGTAACTGTCTGACGCCCCCAACGCTAGCCTAGCTTAGCACAGATCCTGAAGGTAACCAGCTCCAACTAGCCTACTGCTCCCAATAAGTGACAAAATAATGCCAATGCAACACCTGAAAAGCACCGTTGTTACTCTCTGCTCCTCACCACGGGGCTTCAGGTGCTGCTAGCAAATCACTCCGCCCAAGTAGCAGAAGTAGCAGTGCTTTGCCTTCTGAGAATATAGTTCCTAGTTCTTATATGGTTAGAAGATGGCTGTGTCTCATGTGACCTTGTTATTTGTACACGCTGTGACTATACAAATCACAACATGTAAATAGGAAAATGTTGGCATTATTTTGTCACTTATTGGGAGCAGTAGGCTACATGGAGCCGGTTACCTCCAGGATCTGTGCTAAGCTAGGCTAGCGGTGGGGGCGTCAGACAGAGTTACGACACGCACGGAGATGAGAAAGGTATATATGGACTTATCTAACTCTGGGGGATACGGGGAATAAGCTAAAATCCCAATAAGTCGGCGTGTTCCTTTTAAAAATTGAGTTTTGCAAGAATGTATGTTTTACACCAATCTCAGACAATCTCATTTAAAACATGTCCATCCATTGTCATTATCCAGGTGGTGATTTTGCTTTACGTGGCCAGCCTGATGGTGCGATGGCTGTGGCGAAGGGGACTGGATCCAGACAACTTCTCCATCCCCTACCTCACAGCTCTGGGTGACCTGTTGGGAACTGGTTTCTTGGCATTGAGCTTAAGGTTGATCGCGATGGTCAGTTCTACTGGGACTAGAGTTTGACACAGACACATGATCCTGTACACCCTGAGTGTACTGCTCTCTAGTATATGCAAGTGGCAGAACGACACTTGCAAAACTCTTGGATTTAGGAAGGAAGGTGAGGATTAAAGAACACAAGAGGTTGAGTATGGCGTTATATTTCTGCCTCAATACTGAGCGTCCAAATCGGACAGAAGAATATGTTTTGGCAAGCACATGTATTTGACAAATGATTACACAAAGAATAATTTAGTTTAAGCAAACAAAGATCTATTCTGTGCTCAATAAATGATTTTGCTATTATCCATATAAGGGCATTTTTAAACTCAGTTTTACTTATTTAGGGCCCTATCTTGCACCCAGCGCAGCGCAAAGCTTGACGCAAGTGTCTTTGCTAGTTTAAGACCGACGCAGTTGTCAATTTCCCATCCAGCGCCCACGTCGTTTAAATAGCAAATGCACCTGCGCCCATCTGTGCGCCCATGGGCGTGCTGGTCTTACAGGGAGGTGTGTTCAGGTGCATTCTGGGCGTATTGCTATCTTGAGGCAGCGGGAAGTGATCGCGCCATTGACCAACAAAAACCTGAAACTCAATAACGCAGCATTTCATTGTTATTTTAACAGCAAATTAGTAAAATGTGCCTAAGCTCGTGCACAGTGCGCGCACACTATGCTTGTTACACACACAGGGAAGCGCAGCAGCACACAAACATGCAGAAGATTACAAATAAAAATATTACAATGTGAAATAGTATTATGATATGATCTGCTCGCACGCTTTCACTTCATGCACGAGCAGATCAGTTTCTTCTCCTGAAAATCTCTCCTTCCTGCAAATCCTCCATCATAATAGCAATGCTCCAAGGTCCAAACGCGCCTGGCTTTTAAAGGGAATGGGAGATGATCTCTGATTGGTTTATTGCATGTTACGCCCAAAACACACCTCTGATTAATGAAGACACTTAGTACAACATTCTTTCATCGGTTATTTTTCAAATGCTATCAAATTGAATAAAACACCCAAATTCAAAGAAATAGTGAACTGATCATTTATTTTACTACTGAAGAGCGTTGTAGAGAACATCCAAGTAATTTTTGGGTTGATCAATTTGTTTGAAAGAAACCCAAATTTCTGATATAGAAACTTTTTGAAAATGGGTCAAATTTGACCTGAAGACAACAGGAGGGTTAAAAGAAACTACATTAATGATTGTGATGCCTTGGCTGTTGAGGGCAGAGAATTACAGAGGAAATTAGTAAAATTGGTGCAAGTTATCATATTATTTTGTGTTTTAACATGGGTAATAGCAAACACACAAATTCCATTATTATATATTTTCTCCACAAAATATTACCTATGTTTTTGGAGAGAAAAAAGGCTTTATGTGCTCAAAATGTCCCTTAGTGCTCAGGAGTGATGCAGAAATCTAACACCACAGATAAGGGACTGCAAGAACAAATAAAGTGAGGAACATGTGGACTTATTTTGCACTTTAGTCTCCATATTTACCAGCTAAATGTGGTCGATAGTTGTACTCTGTTCCCTTGAGTTGCACTGGTCTCAACACAACCCAGCTTGGCTCTGTAGAAACAACACTCATCTAAAATGGAGACAAGTTATTCCCACTGTAGAACCACTGCACTGTTAACTATTGTCAGCTCTTAAATGTTAGATGCCAAATGATTGTATTAAGGCAATAATTATATATAACCAAGTGTAAATGTATATTACCACAAATCAGTCTGGGTGACTGTTAGATTTTATTGTGTTTATTTTATGTAGATTTGTGCCTTTAAACCGTGATAAGCCTTCAGTTCTCATCAGTGTTCCTAAGAACTGTTGCCAAATTTCTACTGGTATTTTACTTTTTATGCAGCACAATGCCACTGAATATAGCCTGTTGTACTTAAAGGACAAATCCGGCGCAAAATGAACCTAGGGGTTAATAACACGTGTACAGAGTCGACCGTTCTCTGGGATATGTTTTCATGCTAATCGAATGTGACCAGTTTTATAGCAAACCGCTAATTAGCTTGTAACGCTAGTCGTCGGGGCAGAGGTAAAGTAAAAAGAAATCACTATTTCTATACCACTAACAAGGCTCAAAATAGCACCACACTTCCACGGTAGCATAATGAGGGTCCCTACATGCAAACCCAGGCATTGAAAACATTGTAAGTGTAAAGACAGTTTACTAAAAAGATGGTTTAGAAAGACTGTATCTTTCACGTATAAAGACGGGCACCATCTTGGGAAAACAGTCATGACCAGTTGAACGACAAAAGCCGTGCGACGTGAGCTGAACCGTCACTTGAAATCTCCCACGGTCCGTGGTTTCCCAATGGGTCGATAGGAATTACGTTTGTGAAATATAATTACATGGAAATGCATGAATTATATCTGTTCATTAAAATATATGCACGGCGTTCGAAATAGCGATTTCTTTTTACTTTACCCGTGCCCCGACGACTAGCGTTATAAGCATGTGTTATTAACCCCTAGGTTCATTTTGCGCCGGATTTGTCCTTTAACTGTTCATATGTTAGTCTGTGTTCCAGGTATTGAGAATACAGATATTTCTTTGTGCTATTTTTGTGAAAAAATGATTTAGTATGCACCACTCTCTGTATGGGACATTTTCAAATGTTTGATATGCACTTTTAGAAAGATGCTTGTCTTTCTGATCTGAAAATAGCATCCAAAGATGGTAATAGTCCTATTTTCACAGTGACACCAAGCTTGACTGGACTTTGCTCTCACATTTGTAAAAACTTCTAGATGACATCCTTGCAGCCACGATTTGTCATTGAAATAAAAGACTGTAATGTAAGGCGTGATCGCTGTATTCTGAAGGATATCTGTATAGCAGTGTGTCAAGTATCAGGGTTGCTGCCTTCAAAACTTCTACACATTAATAATATTCAATCCAACATTCAAACCAATAGACAGACTCTTGATGAAATGCATTTATTTGAAAACTGAGAGAAACTATATATCTATTTTGGTTTGTCTGACTTTGTAGTCAGCAATAACACAATAAATAAAAGACAATATCATTGTTACACAAAACTCTTCTACAGCACAAAAAAAAATAAACATAGTCACAGTTATAGTTGTCGTTGTCTGCCGGGGTCAAAAAAAGGCCCACGATCAGAGGCACATACGTTTGGAGACATTCGCTGTCTGATTTTAATACTTTCATTAAGCTACTGCAGGTTACATTTGTCGTGCAAATGACACTTTTTTTTCAGTTGAATGGTATTTCATACTTTCAAAGTCAGTGACCAACATCCACTGGATTACTGCTTACAGTAAAATATAATATGCCTTCTTTAGGCAACAACTGTCATCTTGTGATTAAACGCCCTCTCCTACGTGTATCCTCCACAGAGGTTCTTCAGTCTGTAAAAAATCATTTACTTTGGAGCTCTAATCAGGAGACATCTTCAACAGCATTTGCAATGTTCTGTAAAAAGGCCTCAAAAAAAAAAATACAAAGTGTACTTTTACAAGAGTCTAGGCTCCACATGTTTAAGTCAGGTCCGTGGATGAGTGATGTCCTAGGCTCACAGCCTCATCTAAACTTGAGGTAGGCTGGTATTGAGTAGTTGAAGAGCAGGAAGTCCATGCGATAGAGGTTGTACAGCTTCTTCTGGTAGAAGGGGCTAATGTTGTGGAAGAACTGAGCCGCCATGTCGCCTGTAGTCCTGGTGCTCTTGGATGAGGCGGGGAAGCTGACCTGGTCCTCCACCCCGGCCAGCTGTAGCACGTAGCGGGAGTCCTGCTCCAGCGTCTCGTATTTACCCACCACATCGTAGTGGATGAGGCAGGGGTGGCACAGAGAGTGCACGCGCTCCCAGTGCTCGTTGAATGGCTCTTCTCGCTGGGTTGCCGGGTCCACGAGGTAATACACAAACTCCTCGAAGGAGACGTCGTTTCCTTTCTCCAGAGCTTCGGGCTGTGGGTCCTGCCTGTGCCGCTGCACTATCTTTGTGCCGTATCGTTTATGAAAAGCAGTGTTGTAGCTCCGTGTGAATTTGTTGCGGTACGCAGACACCAGCCGCTCGAAGGGCTCGCGTACGAAGACGAACTTCAGGTAGGAGCGCAGGCGCTGGTTAATCTGTGAGGTGGAGTACTCTGACAGGGTGCGGAGGTTTCCTGGGATGTGGGCCTCGTTGGCAGGGATCGCCAGCGGGTCTCGGTGAGACCCGGCGGCGCCCGTCAGAACCATGAGCACCCGCTTCCAGTTGGTGCAGGCCACTTTGGGCACGTAGCAGTACAGCAAGCCGTGCTGGTCGTCCACGATGACGTGCTTCAGGTCCTCGGGGATGAGGACTCTGCGCTTGCGGGTGTAGGAGCGGCAGGCTTCTTCTAACACCTCCCGTCGACCCTGGTGGATCGCCTGTACTGCTGACTCAACCTACAGGGAAAGAATTAAGCAGAAAGAACTATGTATCAGTAAGAAAACCTGAAACTAGTCTACTTTTAAAAGGAAAATTCCACTCTAAACAACTTGGGTTGTAGTTTCATCGTTTTGGCCATTATTCATAGGGTTATAGTAAAACGGTACTCTCATGTTAACTGCTAAGAGAGAAAAATCCAAAATATTAATTTCCGTGCGAGACTATAACAACCACGCAAAACAGCATTAAAATAATACACAACACTAACACTGTTGCTAATGTGAGTGAACCTGATGTGCTTGTCAGTTCAGCCACAGTAGTGATCTCAGGCGAGTTGTAGAATGGCAAGGAAGGACATAATGCTTCTGAAAACTACTACAGCTGTTAAGCATTGCACCACAGATATCGTCTTTTTTATTCCATACATTCTGCTTCCTTTTAAAAACATGTGGCCCACATTTCCCACAATGCATCTCAACCGCTGACAGTTCAGTGGGAAATTCCGGTGTGTTATGCTAGTAGCAGCTAATGTAACATGAAGCCTCTAGCTTAAGCTAGAGATGAGGAGCGGGCCACAGAGGTCTGGATAGCTCTTTTTATTTTTTATACAGTTATTATTTTTATTTTCAAAATTGTACTTTTCTGCCCCACCCGACGCAGACTCAAGTGTCAATATTGTGGCAGTTTACCAGACTTCACTCAGCTCCCTTTTAGAGACGCTAAAGGCTATGTACACACTAGGGGTGCATGATATATCGACTTAATATCGTTATCGCGATATCACGGTGCGCAACATTATATTGAAAGTGTCGCAATAAGTATGCAATATTTTATTTATTTTGTGGAGCGCTGCGTCCCGTCCGTTGGCTGTGTGGCTTAGTTGTGTTTGATTTAGAGCTCGCTTGAAACGCTATAATGATCATGTTTCATTGGCCAGTTACCGTGCCACTAGCACATGTTAGTGCACGTCAGGGTCCACTACGTGACAAATCCTATGGAGCGTACCACGTGTGTGCATATTTCTACAGAGTGACAGTGTAAGTGAAGAAATAGATAGAGACAACAAAACGGAATGAATCATGAGTGCGTGATACTATCCCAAAAAAACCCTGTTGCAGTTAATACACCAGAGCTAGCCAAACAAGCCTCTCTAGCGAGTGTTTTTGCTAGTGGCACAAAGTACGACAAGAACTCGAAGAGACATACCAAAATCACCAGTGCTATAACGTACTATTTGGCCAAAGATATGATGCCCATCCACACAGTGGATAAAAAAAAGGCTTCAAGAAGCTTCTGAATGAAGTATACAAACGGTACCAAATCCCATCCCGCACCTATTTCTCACAGGTAACTATCCCACAACTTTATAAAAGGCGGTGCAGGCAGAGTTTGGAGTCAGATAGATTGAATATTTTTTATTCACGACCGACCTGTGGTCCAGCCGCACTACGGAGCCGTATCTAAGTCTCACTGTGCACTATATTGTTATGAATCTATGAATATTGTTACGATGCGTTTTCCCGTAACTTTTGTAATTTTACATACGTTTAAAAATATTGAAATGAATATCAATACTGTAATATTCATAATCGATATCGCAATATCACATTTTGTCAATATCGTGCAACCCTAGTACACACATTCACATATGCAGTAGTTAGGGCTGGCCAATAATTCAATATGATAATTTATCGTCTTTCAATGGAATCATATCGGGAAGAAATCATATATGGAGATATCGTGATATACAATTACTTTGTCTAAATTGATAATAACAAGCAAGCACATACCAACTCAGAAAATCTGTTGTGAAACATTCTGAGGGAATATCATTTGAAGAATTGCAGATTTGTTTTAACATCACACTATTTTTGTGCATGCATGTAAACATAGTCAGTATATAGCTGGGAAAAAAAAAAGATTTATTTTTTCTCCATAATTTCACTTGAAATTGGTTACCACATTATTGATGATTATCTAAAATGTCATTGTAAAAAAATATTTAGTGAAAGCACCAATTGTCAACCCTACAATATCGTCGCAATTTCGATATCGATGTATTTGGTCAAGAAAATGGTGATATCTGATTTTCTCCATATCGCCCAGCCCTAGCAGTAGCACTCAAGACTTGTAAACACACTGATCAAAAATCTGTGGAATATAAGCATTTGTGACCGGAGAAAAGCTCATGTCATGCTCATGTTTTCATGTCACTTTAAGTCAGCCCTTGGAGGCCCTACTGAAAAGAACAAACCGGAATGTATAACATAAAAGTTAGCTAAGTGGAGCAGATGTCCTGCATGTTTCCAAGACCTTGTAAGTTTTCTGAGAAAGTATACTAGATACTTCTCCTCTGGAGGTCTTAATCATGGTCCACCCCCTAACATCCCCCTAATACAATCATGGGTCAGCCAGTTCAGCTTGGCCTCCTCGTGGCACAAACGCCTTATTTACTCCTTTCATTTACTCAGACTGGCTCACCACTGCAGCGGTCGGAGGCTTGGATCCCTGAGTCTCTCCGTTTGACTCAGTGCCTGACATTTTGTGTGGCTCTGTGTTTACTGGCAGACACTGGATCATCAAGGATAAACCGGACTGGCCAAAGACTGTAGAGCCAACACTGACTCTTCTCTCAGCAGACGCTTACTATATGTTAACTGCTTTTCCACCTCAGACTTTAAACCCTTCATGTGAGTAATATGCATGATTCAGTACGGTTTTCTGAGGATATAAAAATAGCCACATGGATGCACCACAAGACAAACACGCCATTCAAAAAGAATACCAAAGTCTTCTTAAGTATGTTGAGTACTTACACATGTGTCAACTGTAGCGTGAAGCTGCAGATTTACTCGGTAACGAAATCCATTTTTCACGCTTTTCACCAAACCGAAGGCAATATAATCGTTGCAATATTCTTTGAAAACAATGTAAAGACATTGTTAAGAAATGTTTTATGCTGCCCAGCAGCAAAACCAAACAGCACACAGACAAAGTTAGCAATTAGCAAATAAACACTGCAGAGTATTTAGCAGCTCAAGAGTCAGATCTTTTTCAAATATTGGTCAGTGTTATATTTACAGCTTGTTCCGCTGCCCCAAAGTAGCCACAAAATATATTTTTTAAATCAATTAATGCAACTTTACATTTAATATCAGTGTAGTCTCGCTTTGCCAGACCCTCCTCCAAATCACGCTGGAGGAGAGTCTGGCTAGTCCACATAGCATTCGGGGATGGGAGGAAGACGTGCTCTGGTTTAGTGGCATTTCTTTAAACCAATCACAATCGTCTTGGCCGATGCTAAGCGCCGGAGAAAAGCTGCGACGCCGCTGCAAAATAGGCTCGGGAAGGAACTTGTTTTGGTGGAACGTGTACGTTCAAAAGTAGTTTTAGTCGTGCAACAGAAAACTCCGATTGGACAGATAGTCTAGCTAGCTGTCTGGATTTACCCTGCAGAGATATGAGGAGCAGTTAACCATAGTCCTCAGAAATCCACCAGTTTAAAATGCCAACACAAAGGAAGCCCAAGGTAACGGATATCCGGCCTAAATTAGTGAAATCTGGCGGATTTTCCAGCGGCAACGGAGCAATCCCGGAAGTGGAACGTCAAGGATATAGATTAATATCAATGTAGCAACTGATGTGTGAGATTTGAATCTGAATGGGATAGTATTGAGATAAAAAAAGATGTTTTAAATAAAACAAAACAGGTTTTATACAAAAATTATTTGGGGTATTTGGACGCGTTAGCTGGGTATCTTAAAGGTGCCAATCACTATTTAATTACATTTTCTCGGGTGCCTGGATAGCTCAGTTGGTAGAGCGGGCGCCCATATATAGAGGTTTACTCGTCAATGCAGCGGGCCCGGGTTCGACTCCGACCTGCGGCCCTTTGCTGCATGTCATTCTCCCCCCTCTCTCCCCTTTCATGTCTTCTGCTGTCCTGTCAAAATAACGGCTGAAAATGCCCAAAGAATAATCTTTAATAACATTTTCTCAACTGCACGTGATGCTAGTCTGCAGACTGCAGGCCGTTATCTTCCATTTCCATCACTTAGTCTTTCACTTCATTACCTGCTGCTCGTCAGAACAATGCAACATGCATGAGCAAAGAAACACAAAAGCATTCACATATTGTATTTACATATGTAAAATACAAAAGCGTACGAATCCTAGTCGCTGCCCGTTCGCAGCTTCCTGCCACTGAGGAAGGGTTTAAGTGGAAAGAAGTCAAATATCACAAGCAATTAAAAGTAAATGATGTCTGCTGGAGCTGGTTTGTTTTCTGGCGTGTACACCTTCCTTCTACTCACAGGGAGATTTAACTGGAAACAGCTGTTACAGAGCTGTACAGCACGGTGCTCTATGGCTATATAGAGAGAGATCAATGAGAGAGATAAAACGACTATTTAGAGCCTCGTCTGTTAGAGAAAGTCTTTAAATCCTTTCATTTTAAAAAGCAAAATTATAAAAAATGTAACCACAACAGTCATTTTGTGTGGAAAAGCTATTTTTATTTATTTATTTAACCCTCCTGTTGTCCTCGGGTCAAATTTTACCCGTTTACAAAAACTTTCTATATCAGAACTATGACAAAAGAACGTTGAAAAAAGTGACAAATGTTGGAAAAGCTACAAAAACGCAGGAAAAAAAAACAACTTTATTTTTTAAACGCTGAAAAAAGTGACCAAACAAATTGGAAAGAAAGTGACAAAAAAATTTGAATATAATCAACAAAAATGTGGAGAAAAGTGTAGAAATGTTGAAATTTCGACCCAGAAAAACACAAAGTTGCATGGTTGACGGGAAGACAACACAAGGCTTAAAGGCAGGTTGAGTTATCTGTGGATCGTATGAGACTGCCCCTCTTTCTTAAAGAAAAACAAGACTAAAAGGCGCCAGTACTCTTTGGGTCTCATCGAATGCACCTCCTAAATTACTGAGCTCTTAATTGTCTTGACAGTGCCTGTACAAACCCATAAAACCTCCGAAATAAATGTCACTGGTATAATTCAACAAAGATGGCTGACCTTTTTTTTTCTTCTGCTGGATAAAGCAACATCAAAGCAACTGTACTTGACATGGAAATGTATCACAGAGGTCAGGGATGATTTGTGTGAGGCGAGTCGAGCAGGTAAGACACCATAAGATGGGTTTATAAGGGCTGGTGCAAAACAGATGTTTTTAATAGGATTGGATTCAAGATGCTGATGTCTGTTTACTCCTACTCAGGTTCACGTGGACACGCCGACAGTTTTGTTGTCATTACTTAGAATTCCTCATGGGGGCGACAGAAACTACGCACTATAGCTTTAAAGGTGCTGTACTGAAAACACCGTGGTCTGGGATTGCCTCCACACGGCTCTCAAAGACTGTTCCCCAGCTCGTCAAATACCGACTCCTGGCCCTCGGCGTCAGATACCGACACACAAGGCACTCACATGCACTAACATGCACGTGCGGCCGGAGCAGCTATCAAAACGAAGATCAGAGAAGCTCAGATTACACCACACACAGAGGGAGAGTGACTTCGTTCTCTGCTCCGGATGCCATTACTCCACTATATCTTTATGTGGAAAATAGTTGTTTACTGCTCTATTAATGTTCTGAATATCGACTACAGCCCCTTTAACGTAAGACTTAGCCAAGCTTGCTTGTGGTAACCGCTGTGTGCCAGTTACTGTTTGGGCCTTTCCGAGCTGTTTCTGTCCTTACATACCAGGCATCAGTGCCAGGAACACACAATGAATCAGGATCATACATTGTTCATCCATCATTACCTTTGCAGAGAGGGCTTGAATTCAATCAGAGCTCAAATTAAGTTTGCATTCTAAATTATGTATTCATTTTCCTAAAGAATGCATGAGTAAGCCTGAGAAAATATTTATGAATATTTGTACAGAAAGAGTTCAACTAGGGCTTAATAAGGCGTTATACTGCAGACTGTTTGTGGTAAGACAGGACTGACCTGGTCACCATCATAAAGTGTCTGTAGAGGACTCCTCCTCGACTTGTGCCCACTGCTTCCTTCACCGACTGGCTCCGAGGCTGAGGAAACAGAACACATCTGTCATGAAATCTGACTGAAAGAGCTTCCAAAACAAAACTGCGTTAAGTTAAAGCAACAATCAGACATAATGAAATGGCCCATAATGGTGCATTATGAAACTATAGCACTCACTGTATTCAACTTAACAATGCAGTCCACAAAGAACAACAAAAAAACAAGTAAAAGAATAGAAGTTGGAAGACAAGAAAATAAACAAACCAGCGCCATTGACCATCATACAAAATACTGTAAATAAAGTTTTTGGAATCATCTTACAGTGATACTCGACCAAAATAGCCAACATGCCCTGTACATTTAAAAGATGGCTGTAAAAAACATACACCTATTAATAATAAACCCAACAGGGTCACATGTGACGACTGGTTATGCTACTTTATTCCCCATACAATGCATATCATGATTGGAATCCAAGTGACATGAATCCAAACTGACCACAGCCTCTGTTCTTTGTGAAGGACAAAAACCTGCTTTTAATCCACCTTTAAGTTCATAGGCAGTAGGCCTGGGACCATATGCCTTTGTCCCGATTTGATTCTTTCACGATACATGGCTGCCGATTCGATTTGTTTTGCGATTTTCCTTTATTGCGATTCTAGAAGTATTGCAATTTTCTTTTCCTTCTTTAACAAAAACAGAAGTTGAATAATACACTTCCAGAGTCAATATATCATGGGACATTTCTAAAAACTAATAGTTTGATAAGAAACAGTCTGACATGTATTTCATTTGTTAAGAAGAACATAACATGGTTATGTTTTCGCTCGGTTTTGCTGGAAACGGATATGACGTAGTCGCCGTCGGCGGTACCGTATAAACACAAAATATTTAGGTCAATCATTGGTTTGAAAAAGACGGAAAACAATCACGATTCTAGGGAAAAGAATTCTAAAATGGTCACACAAAAAAAAAAAAAAAAATCACGATACGATTTTCGATCCCCCCCCCCCACCCCTAATAGGCAGCAAAGATAGATAATGTGTGGTGTACCGTAAACATTTTTAGATGTAAACAAGTAGAAACTAGGGATGCAACTAACGATTATTTTTATTGTCGATGAATCTGTTGATTGTCATTTTCCATTTGTTTACTGTCAGAGGAGTGAAGAAATGAGAAAATATTCACATTTAGGGAGCTGGAATCAGAGAATTTTTGAAAAATGACTCAAACCGATTAATCGAAAATCAAAAGTTAGGCAATAAATGTATTTGTAATTTGATAGTTGACAACTAATCGATTAATCTTTGCAGCTCTAGTAGAAACATACTGTAGAGAGCAAACTGCAAGTAACACAGATGAAACCATTTTGTATGGGAACTATAATGAGAATTGTATAGGTTTGTTATTGCCACAGTTGTATCTGCTCCAGTGCTCATATAATTGTAGATTTAAAAAAAAAAAAAGGCTTTGGCAGTCCTTCAATTTTCTATATTTAAAAAGTTACTTTTGTCAGACTCTTGGGGAGAAAGAGAAGCCAAAGTTTCTAGATAAGGTCTGGGTATGTTGGGAAGCATTGCTGGATGAGCGCTCACACCAGTATCGGATTACACAGCTTCACCGGGTCGGAGCCACAGTACACAGTTTCACTACCTAAACCTAGAAGTGCATTTGGGCAAACGTTATTAGTATGGCACTGCAGCTTTGTAATCAAATGCTGGGGAAACTTCACCCCAACTTAAACCAACTAAAGTTAGGCTCACCTTAAATGTCTCTTCCGTTCTTCACCTTAAATATAGTTTGAAACATGCCAACTTGTGACATGCTCTCTCTGAAATGTTGGCATCTACCAACAGTTTTTAAATTGCTTTCCATTATCTTAACTACCTTCGTCGACATTAATGGTTTGTAGTTGACTCCTGGAGAAAAAAATTGCAATGGTAATTCTGAAGAAATCACTTCTGTGTAGCATTTTATATTTAAGTAATAATTCAACATTTTAGGATACACGCTTATTTGCTTTTTTTTTAACCAAGAGTTTGATGAGAAGATCGATATGACTCTCATATGCATACATCAAATATGGAGGTACAGCCAGGAGAAGGAAGTTTATTACTTTTAATAAACAAGTCAGCTCTGTTGTTAAAGGTAGTTTTTATCAGCTTAGAACAGTAGCCAAGCTGAAATACTTTTTATCTGAGAATGATCTTGAAACAATCATTCATGCTTTTATTACCTCAGGTTTAGACTACTGCAACTCACTATACACAGGCCTAACCCAATATAATTTAAAACAGACTCCAGTTAGTCCAGAATGCTGCTGCAAGCTGCTGGAACCAAAAAGTATGATCACATAACTCCCGTTTTAGCTGAGCTTCTTTGGTTGCCAGTGAAATTCAGAATACATTTTAAAGTTTTACTTTTTGTAGGAGCGCTACCGCAGGTCCTTCATTCCGGTTGTCACCTCCAACTGTGCAATATTTCATTTCTATTCATCATTATCTTACTCATCTGTATATCTCTGTTTATATACTGTCTGTTTATATAAGGTTGTTAATTGTGTAAATACGGTTGTTTTTATTACTATTATAACTAATTCTATTTTTCCATTTCCTATAGTTTATGTATATTTTTCTCCTATGTCTACTTAATGTGTATTTGTGTTATTCTGCTGTGTGTACATTTTTCTTTTGAGCTGCTGTAGCACAGAAATTTCCCCAGTGTGGGATTAATAAAGTCTATCTTATCTTATCTTAAAGCACTCCATGGTCAAGCCCCTCTGTATATTTCTGATCTCCTGTCCACTTACTCTGCCACCAGGTCACTCAGGTCCACAACCCAACAGCTCCTTGTCATCCCCCAGACACGCCTAAAAACCAGAGGAGACCGAGCCTTCTCTGTAGTAGCCACCAAACTCTGGAATTCCCTCCCACCCCATATCAAATCCTGTAACACAACTGCCAGTTTTAAGTCAAACCTGAAGACGCACTTTTACTCTCTTGCTTTTAATTCCCTTTAATTCCTTTTGTTCTATTGCTGTTTTATTCTACCTAACCCCTGGCGGATGGTATTTGCTAAGATGTGAGAGACAGGTTGGCTTATATTATTAGTCAAAAGATGAGAGGCTGCTTCCCTTCTTTCACCAACTTCCTTCAGTAGTTTGCTTATTGTACAGAGACTGATGCCAAATTGCTAATGGGACCAAGATGTAAGAAATCATTTTACACATATGTGAGGATAATTATTTATCAAAGAATGGACAAAAGCACTGAGTTCTCTTAAAAGCTTGTTTACTTGCAAGTAGAGTCAGCTTTACAGCACTCACAGCATAAGTACAGAAAATGACTGACGATTGTTCACAACAGAGTCTTTTTAAAGGAGTTGGGAGTCAACTTAGTTATTCGGTTCATGCAAATCAGTAGCTTTTCTTCTTATCTCTGGTCAAGCCCTGCGTCTCCTCCACGTGTGCTCTGGCCTCAGGGTCATTCTGTGCTTTTCACAAGGTCAGTGGCTCCAGTGTTGCCTCTATGTTGATTTTACCTTGGCGGCCCGCCACGGTAAAATTTCTGCCGCCACGAATCAGAAATAGGGCAGACGCACAACAGGGTTTCCGCTATGTACACCGTGCACCGCCGCTCCTTCAGCGGTTTATGAAAAGTCAGAAAGTCATAATTACACGACTCTGCAGAGCCGTGTGCTCTACTGAACTCAAGCGAACTGTCACCTGCTCTCTCTCCCCTTTAGGGTGAGCAACTGGAACAGTGACAGGACGTCATCACTCGTGAAGTCATGGCAACCAAATAAACAACAGGGCGAGTACTACTTGTCACTCAATCTTAGGCAAAGTGACAAACAGCGACGAAAGCCGCGACATGAAATCCGCACTCACGCGGGTCCCGTGAAATATGACGGCTACAGTTTATTGGAAAATAGCATTGTGGACACTGAAGTTGATGAATTTACTGTTTATCAGACCCCAGATGAGACAAGAAGCTAACGTTAGCGAATGCTGCGGTGACTGTCCCTCTGCCTTTGACTCCCCGCTGCAGGAGACACTGACACGCTGTATTAACGTTACTGTTTAAAAAATGTTTTCCAGGTTAGTGGGGGTGCATACCGCTCCAAACCAACATGAAAAACGTAGCTAGTAATGTTCACTCAGCGTTTTGTTTTGTTGTTAAACTGTGTGTAAAATGAGCGGTGACGTTAAATCACCGGTTTCAGGTAACGGCACCCTACGGTACCGTCTATTTGCTGGATGGTTTCAAGGTAACGGTCGGTAGCTAACGTTAGCAGATAAGCCCGTTGACAGCGACGTTATTGTTCATATTTTGGCACAATGTTTCTGACCGTAGTAGCGGCCATAGTGACTGAAAGTGTGATGTGAGATGCTAAAAAGAAACTACACGCTGTTTTCAGGTAACGTTACTTTTTGTCGTTCGAACACCCCCCATAAAAAGTTCTTTCTAGAGGAAATACTGGACTCTCATGATTATCTCATGAGAAACAGAACACACACTTCATGCAAATAGTTTAACACTAAAATGAAGCAAAGATTATAGCAAGCATAACTTTTTTAACAACATACTAGAGCTTGCCTCAAGTCAAGAAATTTCCCAGGTTGGTCTGAAGAGTTAAAGAATTCAATAAGACTAAAGCTAAAGAACGTATAATCTAATAAAATTATCTGAAGGCAAGGTTGCCTGATTTGTGTTTTCATATCTTTATTAAAAGGTCCCATGGCATGAAAATGTCACTTTATGAGTTTTTTTTTTAACATTAATGTGAGTTCACCCAGCCTGCCTATGGTCCCCCAGTGGCCAGAAATGGTGATAGGTGTAAACCGAGCCCTGGGTATCCTGCTCTGCCTTTGAGAAAATGAAAGCTCAGATGGGCCGATCTGGAATCTTCCCTTTATGACGTCATAAGGAGAAAGGTTACCTCCCCTTTCTCTGATTTGCCCGCCCAGAGAATTTGGCCCGCCCATGAGAAAGAGAGAGACATCATGGCTTGAAAACAAGCAAAGTGGCAGTTGGTCAAGGCCACACCCTCCCCCCCCTCTCTCCTCCTCAAAAGCATTTAAAGCTACAGACACAGAAATGGCACATCCTAAGGAAAGCACATTGTGGGACTGGCTCTAGTGGCTGTAATTCTGCACCAAGCCTGAATTTCGGGAGTTATTATTAGTATTAGGGGACTACTAAGGTCTATATAAAAGCATCCAAAAAGCAGCATGTCATAGGACCTTTAAAGCAATCCTTTTCCAAATGAGGAAGTGATAATAGATAACCAAGTAAATACAAGACACTTATTCAGGAAATGATCTGACTCTGTCCTTCAGGTCTTTTGCTGCCACTGACTTTTCTTCTTCTGTTCTGTGTGCATTATTGAACACCCAAAGCCGATCGACATGTGACTCTGACTCTGGCATGGTATACTTTAGTACTTTAATATTTGGTTCGGCATGAAAATCCTGTGCTTGAGGCAAAATAATAGATACAAAAAAATCCTGAGCACGCCTTGCTGCATAAACAATAAAATAGAGTCAATATCTGCTGCCCTGAGGCTGTGAGTCGGGATTCAGCAAAACAAATCAATGCTGGGTCAAGCAACAACAAACTGGTTTCAACTGCTCATTTCACAGATCGTATTATGCAGTGTCATCATTTAAACTCATGTAAAAGAAAAGTCCCTATAACTTCGGTATGTTTTTAATGCTTTCAAAAGAACCTTATTAAATAGCCCATAACCTCTCTGCACTATGCAGTCATTAAGCTCCAGAGTTACTTAGACAGCAATAACATTTGTAATCTGTATGCAACTGAATTTAAAAGTACATGGGACTTAATGCTAATTCGTGGCATTCATTCAAGAGCCCAATTACGTCAAGACATTGATGCATTGACACAATATTGAGACTAGAGGAAGACTGAGCTCTGTGTGTGTGTGTGTGTGTGTGTGTGTGTGTGTGCCTCTTTCCACACTGTGGTGTGATCAGGCCAGGCATGTGTGCCAAGCAGCTTATGAGCTGTAAACCCACTGACACACTCATGGTGGAGACAGCCAATGAGATATGTACAGTACTGAAGGTGTAGTCATGACCTCACTATGGAGGAATAAATGAGTATATGAAGGATACAACATAGATCTCATAAGTGAAATTTCATACCGAGTTGTCACTCAAGAGTACTGCCAACTACTTTCCATCCATCACAGTGGGCTTGGTGTAACTTGGTGTTATGTTATGGAAAACTCCAACAGCAAGATTAATCAGCACATTTTTGGTCCAAGAGTTTGGTGATGTGACAATGCTAACAAGGCTAGTGGGTGCTGCAGTAGCTGGAAAGCTAACTGCTGACATGCTACCCCTCTCGAGGCTTCTTCTTGTAGACCATTTTGTTTGATAAAAAGTTATTGAAAAGGGAAAATAAAGCTCTCCAAGCCATTGACTCCTGCCATAACTGTCTGCAAACCATTGCTCTATTGAGGAGCAGTTTATACCGACAGAGGAGATTAAATAACAGTGAATGCTGACACACAACTAATGAGATACAATAGCATACTGTATTTGGACTCTCCGGCTCTCTGTTCCCTCAAAGGCCATTACTGTCAAGATAGCTTGCTATTGCTCAATGGCACAAATTCGTGGGTCAAAATTTGTGGGGCTTTTTGTTGCTGTCTTAGTTGATTTTAAGGGGTTGCGGGTGGGCTAAAAGGAGGGCTTTATTCTTTACTCCGTGGCTGTCTTACTTTATGTTGTTTGTGCCCCTTGGAAATTCAATAAAGACATGTTAAAGGTTAAAAAAAAATAAAAAAATATGTGAGATTATCAGAAGTCTGCCAAAACATTTAAAAAGATTAAAAGAATTGTGGGGTACCAAAGTTGAACTCAACGCAAGTTGAACTTTGCACATATTAACATTGCCCCCATAAGCAAATCCACTATTAGCTGTGATTAAATTCTCTGCTCTGGCAATTTCACCGTTTGAAATGCTGGTGTGTTAAGGTCTTAATGTTAATCATTTACAGTGTGAATAAGATGCCAAATTCTGCCTTATTACTGGAATGGTCAGAGTCAGATATGCTGCTGGATGCTGCTGCCAAAGGAAGGTTTTGTCCTCTGCCTTGAGCTGCCTTGTGTTTCTAAACACATTATCACATCCTTATGGAAACTACCAGTTATTCAGGAACACATTTCCAATATGACCACTCCCAAAGCCTTCTTACCCCTCTTAAATGAAACACCGGTCAGCAGAGGTAAAGTCTGAAATCATTTTGGAACTGAGAATACCTGGCAGACTGAGTGTTTCAGCAACAAGCTGAGATAGCACATTAACTGGGCTGAAAGAGTGCCTTGTGTGTCATCACTCGCCTGCTAATGTGGCATTAATCAGCAAGCGAGAAAATTTATTATCCACATCTTGTTATGAAGTATTTAACAAAGAGCCAGATGAAAATATCAGGGAATTAACTGCTTCAATTCTTAAAGCTGAGAAGCTTCTAAACACAGAGAATGGGATACTGTGCATGGTGAAGAAGTTGGAGAAAAAAAAAGGTCACATTGTATGCCCTACAGGCCTGGCGGGCTGCCGGGTCAACAGGAACCCCCGTCAGGCCGGACATTTCTTTTTTAAATGCCAAAAATAAATGGCAAATATCCAGGGTTTCACTATATACTCACTCTGCAGCGGTGCAGTGCCGTGAACTGCAGCGACGCACCGCCGTGAGTCCATGGACTGACCATGTGATGAAATGACCATGATAAGGTGCTGTGGTAGAGTGTGTGCAATGGTGGTAGTGCAAAAGTGAACAGTGCAGGGATTGAACAGTGCAATAGCTTATTATTAAATATTAACTATGAAAAAACAAGAATGTAAACCTAATAGAATTAGAACTGCTTGACAGAAAAGAAATAATATACTTTAAGAACAATATACAACAGTGAATAAGTTGTAAGATGTATATGTTATGACCAGAGTCCAGATTGTGTAGGAGGGCTAATATATCCTATAAGACAGTCATGTGTACAGCAGACAGAGTGATATAATGGTAGGGGCTGAGAGAGACAGGCTCATGCTGAAAAGTCCATTTCTTCCCTCCCCCTTTGTGTGGTATTGAAGAGTTGGATGGCCCTGGGGACAAAGGAGCTCCTCAACCTGTCTGTTGAGCATGACAGTGACAGAAGTCTGCCACTGAACATGTTCCTCTGTTTAAAGAACGTGCTGTGTAGTGGGTGGCGGTCATTGTCCATGGTCGCCAGCATCCCACTCATGGTCCGTTTCTCTGCAGTTGTTGTGAGTGACTCCAGCTCAATGCCAACAACGGACCCAGCTTTCCTTACCAGCCTGTTCAGTCGCCCAGCGTCTCTCTTCTTAATGCTGCCTCCCCAGCACACCACAGCATAAAACAGGACACTGGCAATGACTGACTGGTAAAACATCCAGAGGAGCTTACTGCAGACATTGAATGAACGCAGCCTCCTCAAGAAGTAAAGCCAACTCTGCCCTTTCCGATACAGCGCATCTGTGTTGGCTGACCAGTCCAGTTTGTTGTCCATGTGTACCCCCAGGTACTTATATGTGCTGACCACCTCCACATTGACCCCTTCAATGGAGACTGGTGGCATATGTGGCTTAGATCTCCTGAAATTCACCACCAACTCCTTGGTCTTTGTTGCGTTCAGCTGCAGATGGTTGAGCCTGCACCATTGCACAAAGCCATCCACCAGGTTCCTGTACTCGTCCTCCTGTCCATCCCTGATACACCCAACAATTGCAGTGTCTTCCGAAAACTTCTGCATGTGGCATGACTCAGAGTTGTGGCTGAAGTCAGAAGTGTACAGGGTGAACAGGAACGGTGAAAGTACAGTCCCCTGAGGCGCTCCGGTGCTGCAGATCTCAGTCTCTGAGAAACAGTCCTTCAGCCTGACGAACTGTGGTCTCTCCGTCAGGTAGTCTGTTATCCAGGATACCAGATGAGCATCAACCCCCATCTGCACAAGCTTGTCTCTCAATCTGACAGGCTGAATGGTGTTAAAAGCGCTAGAGAAATCAAAGAACATGATTCTCACAGCACTTTTCCCCTTGTCCAAATGAAGTGTCTCCAAAAGTGAAAAAAAATCTACAAAAGACACACACAACTTCTAAAGCTATGGGCTCAAACCATGTGCTATTCTAACCAAACACTGTCTCAGCTGTTAGCTCAAATTCCTCTAGAAGGAGATTCACCAACCCCACCTAAGGCCTTCCAAAGGAAGGAGTGGTTCTGTTGGTTTAACCCTGTCTAGACCCAAATCTGCAGCATTCCTCATAATTTGCACAAAACCAAGGGCTTCGGAAATGCAAAATATAGAAAGGCTGATGTGTGTTCCTCCTGTCCCGGCCATAAACGGAGCTCTGTGTTTAGGTCCCACTGGGAAAACTGGGGGCCCCTCCCCCCTCTTTAGCCTCTCCTGCCAAAGAGCAGCTTTACTGAGAGCCACACTGTACAAGGGAAAGCCTGATCCTTTTAGGCCACAAATGTGTGTGTAAAGGGTGTAAGTGCAAAGGCATGAGGGAGGTGTAGTGTCTGTTCATTGAGTCTTAGAAGAATGCATGCAGATGTGAGATATTAATCTTTCTGATCCTGTTCAGAGGCAAAGGAAATGGTAGTTGGTTAAGTTTGGTATCCAGTAGTGATAGACCGATTTTATCGCCCAGCCGATATATCGGGCCGATATATGCGTTTTTACGTGTATCGGCATCGGCCAATATGTGGCTGCTGCGTTCGCCGATGCAGACCATGCACTGCCCCTCCCTCACTAGCAGAGTGCTGGTGGTCTTAAATTACAAATCAAGCACTTTATTTCAATGGTTTCTTTTCAGGTTTATTGTTTTCTTAAATTATTTAAATGTGTTGACAAAGGACATTTTGTGATGACCTGGTTATATCTGTCTTATAATATGTCAGCAAGCAATGCATCATCAAGGCTGTGTTGTAGATGTTGATGAAAGCCTTTGACCCTTGCACAGTTAACCATATGCAGTGCACCCATCCATACGATGCACATTGCACACATAATTTGGGTGATATGAATATAAGATGATTGCAGAAGTGACACTGATCTGTGTTTTTGTTTATTATTTTTAAAGAAATGGCAGAGCCGATTCCAAAAACAAATCCAGTGTGGCGGGGTTTACATTTTTATGATGTAAATTGAGGGAGCAAAAGCAGTATCGGCTCCAAATACCGGCTCAAGAAAATCGGCAGCCCTTATCGGTCATCGGCTAAGGCTGATGAAAAAAAAAAAACGCTATCGGCATCAGCACTAAAAAATCCATATCGGTCGATCCCTAGTATCCAGTTGCATGTTCCAGCATACCTTCATTTAATAGTTGCAAGTGCAATAATCTTATCTGCAAACTAACAGGGTGAGGATAAAAAATAACTGAAAGAAAAGACAAAGACAAACTGACATATGCTGCATCTGTTGGATAAGCAGATGTCACAAGCTGTCTCTTTTTGAATCCTCTCCAAAGTATAAATCATCAACTGGAGGGTTGACTGCCTCCCTAACTAAGAGCTCTACACTCTGTCAAGTGCCTGTCATGGGCCATAAACACCTGTCCGTTTTTGGAACTTCCCATTTTTGTTAACTAAAAACTGGACATTAAAACGGACTTCACCCTGCCAGCCCTCTAGTACAAAGTCTGTGAAATGTCTGATTGAACCCACGTGTCATTCGTTTACAAGCACTGAGTGCGAGAAAAATTTAAATTTAAATTGAATTGAGTGTCTGGTCATTGCACGAAGCTGGTCATTGTCCGGAGAATTCACAGGGAGCGAGTGGGCATGTTGATGACGTTTCTATCATGCAACTGGCGCGAAACCAGAAGAAAAAAATAAAAAATAAAAATAAAATCTAACTGGAGAGACGACGAGATGGGGGAACTTATCTAAATTTCAAGAAATTCAAGGAATGGCAAGAGACTCTTTTTTAAAATGTATTATTTTCTTTTTTACCGTTTCAAAATGACAGCCTTCACATCGTGGCTACGAGTGTGTGTCTTTCCTCACCCTAACCACACAGCACCAGTAGACTTTAGTAAAACAATATAATTATGTAGAGTGGAGGTCCTATTGAGCAATAGCAACAAGTGAAAGAAAAAGAAAAAACTGCAAATCAAATCACTTGAGGATTTCAGCTCTGAAAGCAGATGGTCTTCATGAAAAAATAAATAAAAACATGCTCCAGGGTTCTTGCTGAATCATCGGCACCTGCAGCTCCGTGTCATGATATGCAGCTGGCTGGAGAACAGGTTGGAACAGCAGGGCCACCCTGACCTGTCATAAGATGCTGGCCTCGGATGGCTGAGGATCTGACAGAACTGATAACAACTGTCCCAAGTCTTCAAGAGCATTTAGGGACAAAGACTGATGTCTGAATTATGCCAAAAGAAGCCATGGAGTCTGAGAGGTGTTCCAATTAGGGCTGTCAAAATAACGCGTTCATTTCGATTAATTAATTTGAGAAAAAATAACGCGTTAAAAAATTAACGCAGATTAATCCATTCTATTATATATTGACGTTTGCATACAGACGAAAATGTGGTGCCACTGATATGTCTGCTCTTCTCTCTGATGCTCTGAAACAGACGATACAGGCAACATAAACACTGCTGCACGTGACGCTAGTTAACACTATACTCAACAGCAGCTAACATTAGCCTACCGCTAGCTAGTTAACACTACACTCAACAGCAGCTAACATTAGCCTACCGCTAGCTAGTTAACACTACACTCAACAGCAGCTAACGTTAGCCTACCGCTAGCTAGTTAACACTACACTCAACAGCAGCTAACATTAGCCTACCGCTAGCTAGTTAACACTACACTCAACAGCAGCTAACGTTAGCCTACCGCTAGCTAGTTAACACTACACTCAACAGCAGCTAACGTTAGCCTACCGCTAGCTAGTTAACACTACACTCAACAGCAGCTAACATTAACCTACCGCTAGCTAGTTAACACTACACTCAACAGCAGCTAACATTAGCCTACCGCTAGCTAGTTAACACTATACTCAACAGCAGCTAACGTTAGCCTACCGCTAGCTAGTAGCTGGATTAAACACGGTTAAAATGTTGACAGCTAACTCTAAACGGTGTAAAGTTTGACTGTGTTTTAATGTAGAGGATTCAACACCGGGATGTAACAATCTGCAGCTACCGTCGGAAAACCAACACAGACGGTGCGTTCAATGAAACTGGTAAACTACAGCTTCGTGGTGCATTTGAAGTTGTTGTAAATGTCCTTTTCCTATCTGGTTGTTGTTTTTGTCGTTCAACAGCAATTTACTAGTGAAATAAGTTATTGTTATTGCTATTGTACATTATTATTAAATCATTTAATTTTGAGCATATGGCCTTAGCAATAAACAAGCTGTTCTTTAATGTCACCGACTGTTGTTAAGTACCTTTTTTTTTCTTTTCTTTTTTTACTTTCTTAAAAAGTATCGGTTCAGGCACCGTTAATTATGTATGCGATTAATTTCGATTAATTAATCACAGAGTATGTAATTAATTAGATTACATTTTTTAATCGATTGACAGCCCTAGTTCCAATAAAACTGGAGTGCTGAACTGTTCATTTTTAAAACTCTTTTAGGGCCCTTAAGTCAAGCCCAGACAAGGAAGGTATGAGGCTGGGGGTACCTCTGCAGTACAGGGATAATGACAGTAAGTGTAAGTGTAATTAAATAGCAAAGACTAGGTACCTGATAACCATCAACTCACATCTGTAAATGTTACTGGGAACTTGTAAATCAGTGGGGGTGGACAGGAGAAGATCCTGACAACGCCATAAAACATACCACATTCCACAGAGCCATCTTCCTCCTCAATCCTTGTGTCTGTGTAAACTTTATATAGAAACCATAGCAGCCCTTGTAGTGACGCCACCATACATTGACAAGAATGCTCAATTCAAGGAGTCCTGTCATCTGGAACAGATCTCGTAATGAGGTGGATCACTCTATAACACTATCGAGATACATTGTCTTGAGTCAAGATAATGAATGAAACAAGTTGTTCTGTATTGGACACAAGTGAAGTTATGGGAATATCCGGGAAGGTGCTGACAGCGGAGACAGAAGAAACAGCTGTTAGTTAAATGATCGCTTCGTAAAAAACTTATTCAGCAAAGGCGTTTCCATATCCCGTTTAGCGAACCAACTCTTTTTCGACAAAGGCAAAAAATCACCTCAAGCGAGCATTAGAAAACGTTTCTGTACAACTGAGGACGTTTTATTACATTTTGCCGTTTCCATTCAGCTTTTCCAATGCAATACTTCAAAATGTGCATGAAAATGGGAGAATGTAAACAAGGCTAGTGTGTAAAGGCAGCTACACACCGGGCCGATAATCGGCTGTCGGACAGTCTGGCGAGGTCAGTGACTCGAGTCTGTTTGGTGTGTTCCGTGCCGTCGTCCGTCCGAGGAGCCGTCGGCCTTCATTTTGGCCGACCTGACGTGTTCAGTCGGAGACAGGGCAGTCGGGAAATGGCAAGCGTGATGACTGTGACTAAGCCTCTCAAAATCTGACGAAAATCTTTTAAACTGACCTTTGTTGATCTGAAATGAAGACAGATTCAGCAACTGCACGGACTATTTCTCGCTTAAAATGTTTTCAGAAACACGTTTCAGTGAACTATTTTAGTCCAATATGAGATCGTATTCTGAATGAGTCGCCAGTAATGGCCGGTTGAAAAATCCAAAATCCGGAAGCAGCAGCCAGACCCACGTGACGTGTTCATCCAATCAGCTGCCGGTTTTCATACAGATTAGCGCCACCTGCTGTTATGGAGACGTATTACGTCTCGTCGCTTTGGTGTGTTCTGAGGCATTTTTTTGACCAACTCGGGGAAACTGATCGGCCCAACTGCCTTTTCTGCCAACGGTCGGCCGTCTGGTTGGTCTGTAACGGCCTTAACTCTGACTTAGCAGTGCATTCCTTTGTTATGGGGCTGCTCTCTTGCAGCTTTATATAGTCTTTGAACAAACAATATGACCTTTACCCCAGATGGAACAAGAGAGGGAAGGAGAAAGTGTTCTAAATGCAAATAGGACAGACTGGCTGCATATCTGAAACCTACTGATTTAAAGCTGACATGCAGCTTTAATGTTTGAAACATGAGATGCATTCTGTGTGTATTTGAGCCACTCAACACCAAAATACCGGAGGCAACCTCTTAGGTGCAAAATCCATCACCTTCAGATGTTTCACCATTCACTGATATAGCGCTGTTATACCTGCTTTTATCTATGCATGTGTTTACCCGTGATGGCCCCCACATGCAGTATCCTGTGCCTCTTCGGAGCAATGGTTGTGCATGTCCTCAGGAATTAACTAGACATCTCCGAAATGCAATGGAGAACAGTACACGGGCAGTACATCGGGATGTGAAGTGAAGTCCGCAGAAGACTAAACAAACAGTGGCTTCAAGTTTTAAAACGAAAGTAACAGAGGATATTGCCTTTCCCACGTTTGTTGATCTTAGTGTTAACGATAACCTCATGTGGCGCCATGTTTCGTTATGGTTGCTTTGTGCAAAATCAGAGGTTCTCAAGGGAGAAATTCAGGTGTCGGCCAGGGATGATTTGGCTCTAATGTGTCCCTGCTCACAGCGCAGCCACTTATCCTGCTGTATACCTTGGTAAAAAGCAAGTACTCTTAGGGCCAGGACATCCAAGCATTGGCGTAGAATTTAACTTAAAAGTGAACTTCAACATGAGAATTTGTTCCGTCGGCCAACTGCTATCCATTTCGACAAAGCGGACCTTTGAAGGAAATGAGAACCGGAGAGTCCATAATGGAGGAAGCTATCATATTAGCTGTGGGTGTCGCAGCATCTAATTTTTCAAAATCCTGCTCTGCTGGGATATAAACCGCTCCACAAAATACAGTATGTGGCACAGTTTGCAGAAAGTTATAGGTTTTCCTAAAGCAAATTTTTTTGGAGCAGCGGACACAAGCCGAAACACAACACTGACATATGATCCAGCAGTTACGGCGCTACATTATCATTCATTTGGAGCCGTGTTTGGCGTGTCTACACAGGAGAAGTTTCTGCTTGCGCTACACCTCCTGAGTCGACACGGTCTAAGTTCAACACTCACTCTGCTTTTAGCTCCGTTTTGGTCTCCAGTCACTCCTGAGGGAAATATCTGACTCTCTAACCGCTAAATGCTGCACTATATTCACAAGCTAGCCATACTGTAAATGACGATGTTACCAAGCTTTCAGCACGGCTTATTTTGCGAGGACATGCAAATGAATGCACTCACACTTTCTGGTGGGAATGTTCTGGTGCAACATGGACCTTTTTACAACAAACACTTTAACTTGTCATAGCAGGAAAAGCACAGGTGTGACTGATAACGTTAACGATCAAATGTCCATTAAGCCATGATACCAGTGAGCCAGCATGCTCATTCGGGCCTGAATGCAATGCAGCCATTGATAATGCCATTAATGACACCTTCAAATATTGACAACAGCAGGCCAAGTTGGGATATTTCCAGCCCTGATACAATAGAGTTTAATATAAGCATGTTAATTTGTGATCTAAAACGTTTAATGTTTCTCCATCAAAATCAAAGAAAGTGATGTGCTAAAGAATTATTTAAAGGGGAACTATGCAGCTTTTTTAGCTTAATTTACCTTAACTGAACAGCTTCGGAGTCATTGGAATGGTTATATGACTTTTTTTCGGGTTGAATGGTGGTCGTCTCGCGTCTATTTGTCCATTGTTTATTTCTAAAGAAACACGACAATGTATAAAAGGCTCCATTACCTTGTACCTCACGTTATGGCTCCGTAGCAGACGTTTTTATAAAAATAGGCTAAATGATTGTGTCATAACCACGCGACTTACTGTCACATAGTAGAGAAATTACCGTATAGTACAGGAGAAGCTCACAGGCAGTTTGGACTTCCATTAGCTGTTTAAGTCGAATTACTAATGTTAACTAGCATTTTAGTTAGCAATAATTAGCCTGTGCCTATGTTATCTCCTTACATATACCTACGCTCTCCGTCTCTGCTAGATTGGGAATGATTGAGATTTCTCTTGGCACAGCTACCAGAAGACTTCCAACTTTCAGACACGTTGCTCACGGCACATTTACGTCGTCTCTCTCAGTTGGAGATGCTGCAGCAGAGCAGTTGGCTGCTCAGTAACGCTCAGCCATCACCGGAAAAGTGCTTCTAATATCCTTCACTGGTCTCCGTCCAGAGCAACGGGATCTGTTGGTCCATTATATATATGTCAATGTTTAAAACGGAGGAGGATAATTCAGGCAGGCACATCAAACCAGCTACTGTTAATGAAACACCACTACAAAAAAAACTCCTGGAATGCCTCAAACATGACCGATGAACAGTGTACAACCATCCGAGGGATTCAAGGTTTTGATGTAACCTTGACACTTCCAATAGCCCCAAACATTTACCTTAGTGGTTTAACAGCACATTGAAATCCTTTTCAGAGGTATGCTAGGATGAAACCTGTCTCCACAAGAGGCTGGTCTCTCATAGATTCCTAATAACTCCAAACAGTCTTCGCCCCACGTCTCACATCACACATATCCAGAACTGACTGACCCCTCTCTTAAAAACCCAAACGCTCCTCACAGTATAGGCTATATACGATTTTTTTGGCCCATGATATAGCTTGGCATGTCTGAATGAGGCCATTGTATGTGGCAGAGAGGGACCTGGACAAGGTGGAAACAGATCTCAGAGAGGGCCAACTCAGCAACCAGCCAGCTGCAACCTCTTCCAGCCTTCCTCCACGTAGCAGAGGAAACACTCCACTAATCAGTTTGGTAATGAAATTGTTCCCCTACCAAGTAATGAAATTGTTCCCCTACCGATTTCCCCTGTGGTTCTCGGGGAAATCCAGACACAGGGTGGGAGTTTACAAGGATGAACATGATAGCATTATAACACCCACAGAAACACAGACACAGAAATCCCTTGATTATGATGTGAATGGCTTAAATACAGTACTTCTTAGACTTTATCTCAAGCACAATTGCAGATAATTACTATGCCTTACAGTACTATGACATGAATGTATTTGATTATTATTGTGACATGTGGACATACCATGAGTGAACCATATACAGAATGGGACCAACTAGCCTCATTAGCCAAATTTCTGTAATGTCTAAAATATTTTTTAAAGGAATGCAATGCTATGTATAAAAAGATATCCACTGAAGAAAAGAAAAATATGTAGGCATAGTAATAGCTACCGCATGGGACTTAGATTCTAGGAAATATTTTTTACAATTTTCAATTTGAGCTTGGCTGGGATATGTCTAGTAGTTCTTATACTGTATGTAGGCCTGTATGCTTCTACGTCCTGTTAATTCTAATTTTGTCTTGTTGTATTTAGTTGTGAATAGAGGGGCAATTTTAAACTTATTGGCAGAAGGGTTGGTGATAAACTGATACAATCAAGTGTAATATTTGACACACTACTGTAGTTTGATTCAAAACGTTTTTTTCTTTTCTACTGAGGAAAAAACGATTACAATTGAACATGTTTAAACAATATTTGTTGACTGAAGGTCCAAATGTGTATTTTCGGCTCAGTTGTAACGCTGATTAAGAAGACTTTCTGCTCACCTGGCTTCAGACTGCTGTTGAAGTAAAGAATGACCATAATGAAGCATCCCAGGCACAAGGCAAAACCCATCCGAGTCACTTTAGGTTTCCTCATCCTGAGTCTGTGGAAACGACCAAGAAGCCGAGCCCAATCCTGCCAGGGTTCATGCGAAAAACGAGCTGTTTTTGTTCTCTATCACCGATAAGAGCATCGATCCGGGGCTCGCTGACCTTTGCTGCTCCTTATCTTCCTGTACATCCTCGGGTGTCCAGTCTGGAAGTCGCAGCGGTGAAGAAGGTAGAAACAAACGAGCCAGGCTGCGCAGACTTCGCCGGTCTGCCGTCGCCTATCTTACAGTTAAGATAGGCGACGGTTCAGAGAAACCTGGAACCGGCTGCATTACTTTGTCAGTGTAGTCCGAGCAGGGGCCGGGGCGGTCTGTTTGTGTAAAGGGGGGTTAAGTCTTCCCAAACGTTTGGTTGACTTGTTAACCCTTTTCTCCCCAAACACAAGCGGCGACCTGAAAAACAAATCACGTTAGTAGCCTAGTCGAGCTGTTCCGGTTGGACCTTTCAAGGTAAAACCTCCAGTCAGTCATTTTAATTTAAAAATATAATCAGGCCTTGATGTTCTGTTGCAGTAGCTACTGTCGGTACACGATCCGTTCTGCCTGCACGATCCGTTCTGCACATGCGCAAGATAATACTGTTTTACCGAGGATACGACCTGCACGATCTATTCCACGCTAGCCTATGGCTAGCCTCCACCGGGAAGCTAACGTTAGTTTAGCTAACAGCTAATTCGGCTAACCGCTAGCTGACAGCTAGATTCAGTCTAAAATAACGTTAACTCAAACGTAATGGGAAAAGCAGGCTACAGCTAAATTAAGACTTCACAGTAATAACAATAAAGACAAGTATTGAGTGATTGTATTTTAAATGAGCACAAGTAAAGTAGAACTGACGTAACAGCTGTTATATATGTTAGGTGTTTGTTATATATGTCAACGTTTATTTTCAAGTTTTATTTTGAGGGTCTTTTAAAGTTATTACATGCTGTCTCAGCTAGCAGTTAGCCGAATTAGCTGTTAGCTAAACTAACGTTAGCTTGCCTGTGGAGGCTAACGGCAGACCGCTACAATCAGCTAGCGGTTAGCCGAATTAGCTGTTAGCTAAACTAACGTTAGCTTGGCTGTCGACCGGAAGCGTGGAACAGATCGTGCAGTGTCGTAAATCCTCGTACAACCGCGCATGCGCGAACATTTTGCGCATGTGCAGAACGGATCGTGTACCGACAGCTACAAAGACCTTTTTAATGGCATTCCATTGCTAGGCAACAGCCTGGACCCTTGTTAACTTCCTGTCAGTTGATATCATTCACATACACTGCAACAGGAAATCAACTTGGGACCATAAATGTTTACAACTGTGAAATGGTCTTATGACAGGAAGTTAACAAGGGTCCAGGCTGTTGCCTAGCAATGGAATTCCACTGAAAAGGTGGATGCGAGTCAAGGCTGGATTACGCGGGACCTATGGGGAACTGTGCAGTTTTTTTTAGCTTAATTTACCTTAACTGAACAGCTTCGGAGTCATTGGAATGGTTATATGACTTTTTTCGGGGTTGAATGGTGGTCGTCTCGCTTCCCCCTAGCGTCTGTGAGCGAAAAAACCACCCTTGCGACTTTGGGCTGGCGGGATATTACGAATCCCACCATGGCCACGTCAAGACCCGCCCTTCGATAGCATTTATTGGCCAGGCGTCCATGCTTACGCAAGGTAACGTAACCCCATTTGTACAGGTCCTATCCCCTGACCAATCGGCTATCCTAACATTAACCACCCAAGGTCAAATGCCTAACCCCAACCAAGCGAGCTGCTTCTTAGGGCGGGTCTTGGCGTGGCCATAATGGGATTCATAATTTTGGCGGCGGGTCGCGTGGAAGTATCGCGTGATTTCAGGTCTAGCGATGTAACAAATTGCTTCACGGCACTGCACACATACACTGAGCCGGCAAAAAAGAAGCAGAAAGCTAAGAAAGCATTGTCGGAGGAACAGAGAAAGAGGAAACGGCAGACTGACCGAGAGAAGAGTCAGACACGAGTAAACATCGGAGCTGCGTTTTCAGAATGGCGAGAACTGAGACAAACAGAAGCCTGCGAATCCGATGCTGACCTGGCGTTCTTGCTGTTGCACTTGTATCTTTGATCAGAAACTTTATCTGCCACAGAGTTTCTTGTCAGCTTGATGTTGGCAAACGCAAGTTGCTTCTACTCCGACAGCGTTCTATGGCCAGTGTAGGAAAAAAAGAACAATGTTACGGTTCCGGGAGAGAGAAGGGTAATATTTTGAGAAAAACCTCAGTGGACTTCTTTGAAAACAAATGCACATGACCAGAGAGAGAAGATGGGAGGGGGGAAAGTCGCCAACGAGTTTTTACGACAGTGTTGCCAAATATCTATTCCGAAGCTGTAGGGGGAGCTCTATAGAGAAACCTGCGAGCAAAAAGCGAGAAAACAGCGAAGAAATGGCCAAAACTGCATAGCGCCCCTTTAAGTGCCCTTAGAGCTCAGCGGGCCCATAAAGCCCCAAGGATATTAAGTTTGTGAGGATGCACCACCAAATAGGTCCTGCATTATTACACTAATACCAAGGCCCTGCCTTGTAGAAAGGCCCTGTGTGTTTTCATACTTTCAGTGTAGGCTATAATTTATATTGTGCTCCCTCAGTGAATATCTTACATGAATTATAGATACTGAGTTTGTGTGTAGTGTATAGCATGGGTTGTGTTTTGTACATGTGTCATTTTGGTATGAATTTTACTCATCCAGAAATGCAGTAAATAAGCTCTAATGAAAGAGAAAAGTCTGGACCTCACTCATTTCTAAACCCTGGCTATGGCCCTGATTTGACATCCAATTGACATCCATTTCTACAGATTACATACAGATTTATTTGTGTACTGAGATGACAGGATAAAGCACAGAGATATGTAGTGGTGGGCTTCATAAGAGAGTCATAAGAATAGCAAACAAAGCAACTTATGAAGAGCCAAATAATGAACCCATTGTTATCATAAAAAAACAAACAAATTACTACCTGAAAGTATCCAAAAAAACAAGGTTGACTCACACAGATAGATCTTCAGGGAGGAACACAGTGTTACAATTTATGATACAAATTAAAACAGATGAGAAAGGCTTTTGTTCAGAGTTCTCACAGAATGGAATGTAACATATTCACAACATTATGCAAAAAATAAAAGACTGAGATAGAGTATAGAAAACACAACTGAAGAGCTAAATGAATTAATACAATGGGAAGGGGTTGGGGGGTGGACATTTCTAAAATCTTGGCTATGGCCCTGGATGCAATGGACACGGGGGCAATGTGTTAACCAAAGCCATGCTTTTATTTTGAAGCCGAAACGAACAGATATCCGTTGTAATTCTGTTCGTCTCTGGCTGTCTTTCCACAGCCACGTGTGTTTGTCCAAAATGTGACAAAATGATGGTTCGGTCTGTAGTGAATCATCTGCTTTTGATTTCTTTCCTGTCATCTTCTCAAAATCACTTCATTAGTGTCTAGAATTATCGTCCTCCCCAGTTAAATGATGGGCTGGATTCTCCAGTGAGCTACACTTCAAACTGAAACCCATCAAAAGGTTGGACAAAGGTCTGGTCATTAAATCCATCATTTAGCACCAGAACAGAGCTATATCCTGATAGAACTATTAATACAATTTTATTAGGGTGCTATATTTATGATTATAGCTCATTCATTCATTCATTCATTCATTCATTCTACACACACACACACACACACACACACACACTTTTGGGTGATTTTCCCCAACAAATAAACTCATTAGTCTGTTCACACTTTAATGGTGACGCACTTCTGGTGCAATTCATAGCAACATGTTATCAAGGTATGTGCATAATATTTCTTGTATCTGTCCCTTATCGTTAAAGATGAATATGCAGCCACGGTGACGTGAACAGTCAGTCTAGGATTATACAGGAATGTCTAGTCTTTCAATCGTGCCAGGGTAAAGAAAGAAGATCACCTAACGGGGATGAGTTGATGGAACAAATGTCAACCAAACCACTTTGGAACTTTGGCTCTGGCATGCTGTGTCGAGCATCAATAAATATGAGACTAGGATAAGAAAGTAACTCATAAAATACAGCAGTGTATCTGACACACATCTTATCTCATGGAGGAATTATTGTGGGATTTATGCAAAAAGGTTTACAAAAGCATGCACATCTAGATGATAAATACTAAGTGCTGGACAGAAGTAAAAGACGGAAAAATAGAGTCTGCACACTAGATAATGCTCCCATGAAGATTTATTAATGAACACCAAGTGACGTTCCGAGTGCCTCTAGACTTTATCACGGGGAATTCAACCTTCACAGGAGAGGGCACATGACTGTGGCAAGGCCTTTAAAGTTTGACGTAAACCCGATGTGTGATACGACGGCTCCCATCAACCTTCAGGCCCAGAGGGGGTGAACCAGAGGACGTCTTGTAGCTCCATCCATCGTATGGGCAGGAACTCATGTTTAGCTTATTAGAGCAACTGCCTGCAGAGCTACTTTTGACCTCTGATCTTTTCCACATTCCTCATGTCCATCTTCCCAGGCGTCATGGATCCGATTGCCGGGTGTAGTCAGGATGGGTTAGGGGCCACGCGACTGATCAAACCCCAGGCCTGATGGCAAGACCGTGTGAAGCCTGTTAGTGTTTGCTGCGAAATGGAATGATGGGTCACCGTCGGTGGGTTAGGGCTGCTCAGGAGTCAGCACACATTCCCTCAGTGGCTGACCAATCAGACAAGAGGTGTCAAGCAGAATCAATACATGGTCAAAGGTTTTAGAAGTTTGGCACAGAAAAGTTTGAATCCAATCTGTGAGGAAAATGATGCATGAGAATAACTTACTAAACTATTAGTTAGTAATTTAGTTAGTAAGTTAGTAGTATGATATGGCTAATCTTACTAAACTATTATTTAATTATTTGTTATTTGTTGTAAAGCTGGGCAATATATCGATCTTATATCGATATCGTGATATGAGACTAGATATCGTCTTAGATTTTAGATATCGTAATATCGTAATATGACATAAGTGTTATCTTTTCCTGGTTTTAAAGGCTGCATTACAGTAAAGTGATGTCATTTTCTGAACTTACCAGACTGTTGTAACTGTTCTATTATTTTCCTTTACCCACTTAGTCATTATATCCACATTACTGGTGATTATTTATCAAAAATCTCATTGTGTAAATATTTTGTGAAAGCACCAATAGTCAACACCACAATATCGTTGCCGTATCGATATCGAGGTATTTGGTCAAAAATATCGTGATATTTGATTTTCTCCATAACGTCCAGTCCTAGTTTGTTGTTAATCAGTCCTTCCAGAAAAATGCAGAGTTTTTTTGTGATAGTTGTGGGCAAAATTCCTTGATTATGCGGCACGTTTTCTTAAAAAATGCGATGGAATATGCGGGATATTTATGCAATTTTATGCGATGAAATTGCGGGAACTTGCAAAAATTGCGGTTTCATCGTGGCTTCATCGTGGGTTTGCAGCTTTTCGATGATGTTCACGTCGCGTAATTACGTCACTTCATAACGTTCCCATGGCAACAGGGGAAAATGGCTGCTCTTGTGTGAAGTAAACGCAACATTTTTCAACTTTCTACTAAGGTATATGTGACTTTTTTGCAACGAAAATGCGGGGATTATGAAATCATGCAAGCCCCGCATATTTTGCGCAGAAATCGGCAATTTATGCGACGAAAGTGTGGCGTATTTGAAAAAATGCGGCCCCCGCATAAATATGCAGACTTTGGCTGATTATGCATTGAATTATGCCATCACATAATCACGTTTTTCTGGAGGGACTGGTTAATGTATGTTTTGTGAAAGGGGGGGGCAGATTATATAAGATTAATCTTCTTTCTGCTCCTTTTCATTCAGGACTTTAATTTTTGTGTTTGCATCCAGTTGTTTGTTTGTTTGATGAATGAAAAAACCTTCACCTAAAACTAACTCTGCATCCCAACATGGATGGATTACTGAACAGGCATGGGCTTAACCTGCACAATGTCACTGAAATAGATGCAAAATGACTACAAAGAAGTAGGTGTGGGGGAATAAAATCGATACAGCATAGTATCGCCATATTTTTCTTGGCAATACTGTATCGATACAGAGACGCCAAGTATCAATCTATTATTATAATACATGAGTTGGTCAGTTTGTCTGCTTGACAATCCCATTTTGCAGCAATAAAATTGATCTTAAAAATGTATCTTTTCAGGTAAAACAGATGTTGACAAAGTTTTCTTTTGGGGACGTCATTTGAAATTGGGAAAAATTTGAAGTTGGGAAAAAAGGTAATAAATTGCAATATGTCGCAGAATATTGCGATATGTTTAAAATCGCAATAATATGGCATTGTGACCTAAATATCATGATGATATAGTATAGTGAGGCCTCTGGTGATTCCCACCCCTACAAAGAGAGGCAAAACAACCAGAAAAATATGCACAACGACCACAGAGAGATGCAAAAAGCTCCTAAATATTTGCTCCTTTTTTGTAGTCCATTATGATCCTCAGTCTTATTGTCTATTGTTGTAAAGTTATGCTTGTCATATGCACTTGCAAGTGTCGGGTTCATACGTGCTTTGATGTTGTTCCGTTTGCTTTTTTGTCATCATGTTTTTGTACTCTGATTTAGCATTGCACTTCTATAACATTAGACTCATGATGCACAGGTTTATAAAGTATATAAATGTATGCAACAGAACTAGAGATATAGTCTTTTTTTTTTTATCAGAATCAGAATCAGAAAAGCTTTATTGCCAAGTACGTTTTTTACACATACAAGGAATTTGTTGTAGGTGCATGTCACACATTCTCTAAAATAAGTGGTTAAACAGAACAAAACAATATAAGTATATATATATATATATATATATATATATATATATATATATATATACACACACACACACACACACACACACACACACACACACACAGTATGTCTTAAAAATAAGAGAATAAAAATTAAAATAAAAAGTGCAGTACAGCAGATAGAGTACAGTGGCATGTAGATTCCACACATTCTTCTTCATGTCCAACCTTGGCACCTCTTACCCACAATGCAACTCCACCACTGACAGTTCAGTTGGAGATTTGGGTGAATTATGCTAGCGGCTAATGTAGCCTTGAGCCGCTAGCCTCAAGCAGAGAGATGAGGAGTGGGCTACAGAGGTCACTTGAGGCAATTTAACAAACTTCACACAGGTCCGTCTGGAGCCACAAAATGCTTTATACATATGGTATTCCACATATGCAGTAGTACCCCCAAAGACCTGATAAATAAACACAAAGATACATTCAAAGTAAGTAACTGTGAAACAGGACAGCATGAGAACAAACAGTTTTTTGTCTCCTCAGTCCAGCAGTGCGGTGGTATGTATGTATGTGAAATGAGGATAAAGTGACGTAATGCAGAAAGGGTAGAGGTGTGTTCCCTATCTGTGTATCTGACACCAAGCCTAAGGCTCAACTCCCAGCTGGAGAGACACTTTATCTGCTGAAAGCCCTCCTCTCCGTTTATAAAACCCTGACGATTCATTACAAACACATTTTCTGCAGCGGAGGAGGAGGAGGGGCATACTTATGGCAAGCCCTTTGAGCATTTATTCCATATCCTTGAAATCAAAAGCCAGGTTCATGAACTAGTGCAATATCCAAATCACAGGGGGCCGCAATATTTGTTAGAGGCAAAATATGTGTCTAACCATTCTAAAATATAGTATTGTAACAGACTGTGTTAATTCTCCAGGTTAATGTCTTCATGTTAATGTTAAAATGTAAAGAGTTTCACGGTTTATATGTAAGTGGGGCCAGATTAGACATGTTGAGTTAAACACTGAGATTTCCGCCTGTCAGTGAAGTAAACGTGAGTTAGATGCTGTGAACCCTGTCTACATGTCTTCTTCCTATGAGAGTAAGCCGCGGAGATTGTACACCTGAAGTTGGCTGAGAGCTAAGGGGGGGTGGCTGTTGTTATGTCCTAGAGGAAGTGAAGGGGGGTGGGGAGAGAAGCTAGCGGGGTGTGCGAGTAATGTGAGGTAACGTGTTTTTCACTGAGGTGTTTCTTTGTTTGGCGTTGGTTACGGCCCACAGTAACCTGTATTCAAGTCAGTAATAAAAACTACAGTAAACTGGCTATAACGTCTCACCGGCTGCTTATTGAGGGACGTTACAGTGTTGTGGTGCTGCAGAGACATCCCAGCCTACAAATTGTATCCTACAGACTAAAGGAAAAAACTTTGTTTGGTACAGATCCTTGCAAAAAAATCACACTTCAATCTTTTTTTTTTTTTACTTTTCAATGAAAATGAGAATTATGATACAAAAATGATCATTCCCTCCAATATTATGAATCATATCGCAATTGCAATATCAGTCAAAGTAATCGCAATTAGATATTTTCCTCATATCGTGCAGCCCTACTAGTAAGCATTTTGGCTTCCACTAGTTAACTAGTAAACATTTTGGACCACACTAGTTAACTAGTAAAGACAAACTGTATCTCACTATTGTCACTAGTAAGCTTTTTGGACATCACTAGTTAAAGGTGCAGTAGGTAAGCCTTATAAAACTTTCTGTCATATTTGCTGAAACTGACCCTATGTTCCAGTAGAACTACATGAAGCAGGTCATTAAAAAAAAATCCAGCTCCTCTGGCTTCACCTACAGCCTGTAGTGAGATTTACAAAAATCCACAGCTCCCTGTTCAGACGCACCAATTATGGCCAGGGTGTGTGTCTAACTGCGTGTCAATCACTGCTCATGCACACGCATTCATTCTCCCTTGTGGGGGGAGGGGCTTAGGAGACCGTTTTGGGCTTTAGCGGAAAGGGGGGAGGGACTGAGAAGTTGTTGATGTTCAAATTTTTTGGCTAAGTCCTGGATTTCACAATCCTACCTACAGCACCTTTAACTAGTACATATTTTGAGGCTCACTATTTAACTAGTAAGGTAAAAAAGTGGCTTAAACGTGCTAACTAGTAAACAGTTTTGCCTTTACTAGTTAACTAGTAAGCATTTTGGCTCTCATTAGTTAACTAGTGCAGAGAGATGCAGCTCACTAGTAAACTAATAACCAGAATTCATGCTTACTATTTAACATGTCGGAGCTTTTGCAACTCACTAGTTAACTAGTAAGGCTTTTTTAGTGTGACTAGTTTGGTCCACAGAACCACTAATGCGTCAAAGAGCTGACTAGTTTGGACTTTGGTGCTACTAGTACACTGCCCGGCATCACTAGTAAGGCTTCTGCTGTAACTAGTTAGACAAATTTTCCACTTAAAGTAAAAGATTTTGTTCAACTAGTAAGATAAAATACACAGCTAGTACAAACAAGTGTCCAACTAGTACTGCCAAAAAGCCAACTAGTGGAAGAACCTGACATCTGATATCAGTGGAATAAATGCTCAAAGGACTTGCCATACACCCTGGTAGGGGAACATCGTGTACAAAAGGAGCAGCAATGTTTATCAATGCAAAAGAAAAAAAGAGATTCTTAAATACATGATGATACATTTTGTGTGTGAATGAATAGCATAAACTAATTTAATGATTCATGATTAATAATGATTAATAATGTAATCATTTTCATGCAAAAAACTTATCACAGCAGAAAGTATTCCTTAAGTGCTTCATATTTTGAGGATGTAATGGACTGGGGCAAATGATGGTGTATAGTCTATGATGCTGTAAAAAAAAAAAAAACTACTCTTCAGTCCAGACAAGAGTGTCCTTATAGTGCTTACAGGGCCGCTGTGGAGATACTGTAGGTCTGGCAATGTGAGGTAACAGGGCTAAGATGCACACATTTGTGAGACTGTGCTGCCCTCTAAAGGCCAATGACTCTAAGCAAAATCAGAGTGTACAAAAATCTATAGAGAAAGTTTGCAGGCATGACCAAACCATGTGAATCAGATTAATGGTAGCTGGAGATCATTTACTGTCACAAGTGTGTCTACGATAGGGAGAGAAGTCATGTGCTTGTTTAAGGATTGCTTTCTCAGTCTTTTCGTGTTCCCATAGTACATACAAGTCTGTACCCTTTGTTTCTGTATTAACCCTTCTAACCCTCCCCCCATTTTCAAAAAGTCTCCATATCAGAAATTTGGGTTTCTTTCAACCATCAAAACGAATAATATGGATGGTTCCCTACAACGCTCTACACAAGTAAAATAAATGATCAGTCCACTACTTTCATTGAATTTGGGTGTTTTATTCAATTTTATAGCATTTGGAGAGAAAAAAATTGATAAAATAACATTAAAAAAGGTTACAAAAATGGGCGGAAAAAGCATCAAAAACGTGGGAAAAACAACAAAAACGTCAAATGAAGAGCAGAAAACTATCTACAAAAACATCGGACAAAAACGCCGTAAAGGCTTCAAAAAGGGCGGGACAAGTGACAGACGTCGAAAAAAGTGACAAACACATCAGAAAAAAAAGTTTTAGTTTAAAAATTTGACACAGAAAGACAAAAAGTTGCATGGCAGACGGGAAGAAATGATAAATGATATTAAAAAAAAAGTGTCAATAGAAAGTGAGATGTCTTAATGGGAACTGATTACTGTCATCATTAATTATATTATAAAAAACAAAATGTTATTTCTCTCCTCATAATCAAGGTAAATTACACAGAAGAATGGAGCTAAGAGGGGAGTTTGATCAAAAAGGGGGATCAAAGGGATCCAACTTTATTCTTAATCGTCACATACACACAGTGTAGTGATGAAAAGAGCCGTATCCCCACTCAGAGACTTTCTTCCGGTCTTCAATTATTGCGTGACATAGGCCTATACTACTACTAGCCTACTAGGCCTGACAAGTACAAAATATACTTTTGAGCCGAATTCTGTCGGGCTCGGGCCTTGTCGGGCCGAACTTTTAAGGCCCGATTACAGCTCTACCCTGGGGTACACGTACCCCTGGTTGGGAATCACCGCTGTAACTGACTTGTTCGACGATAAAAAGTAGAGAGCCTCCAGCTTTATATACTTTTCTGATACTTACAGGAAATGACAGAAACGTTAACAGGTAAAACCACTACGGATTGCATGACTCAGTTTCAGATGAAGACAGAAAATATCTTATTGATTAATCACCAAACAGCATGTCATTCCATTTGAAACTCACAGACTGACTTGAACTCATATTTCCCCGTTAATCATTTCCAGCAAGCACAACACAGAGGAATTTTCCACTCATTGATATCCACGGCTGTGATATATGTGAGATTGGATTACGTGAGCGTGGGTTTCACCAGCAGCTCCTGCTGTGCAATGATGATAAGGAGTGTATTGTAAAACTAGCAAGTCATAGTGAGACAGGGAGGACTTTTGACTTCTCAGTGATTACACTCCGTGGTGTCAGCGAAGGCTCGAGTTTCCTTCCCAGCTTTTCCAGGACACGTTGACTTCAATGCTGAACTACATCGCCCACAAAGCTGCTGTCTGCAGCAAGAGTCAAAGGAAACTGTCTTTCAAATGAGGGCTGTATTGGTGTAAACGTTAAAACATAATTACAAAGGTCTTTTTCTACAGACAGATAAAATTGGCCATAGGGAAGCAAAGAGATTTAAGTTACATGAGGTCAGACGGAAGTAGACTGGTTTGTTGCCGCTCCAGTCCCAACATTAGCAGTTTCAAATGTCACTTCCTTATTGAGGGTGGTTGATTAAAAAGATTTTTTAGTTTTTGCATCAGTTGGTGGGTTGTTGCAATTCTTAGAAATAATGTGATAAAGTACAGGGCCACAAGGCAAATTTACTGAAAAATGTTTCTCTCTTGTTAAGAGTTTGATCATTGTTAGATTAATTTTGATGAAATTTGTTTGACCTATTCTCTAATTATATACAAAACCACTAAACATCATCAAAACGATTTGGTTATATGTGGATGTTTGGAGGACATTTTGTCACTGAAAGAGTTGCAAAACGACCAGAAAATGAGTACAAAGAAGCTTTTAACAACATTGTTAAAGACACGAAAAGACTGCAGTCTTTTAACGACGTTGAAGACACAAAAAGAGTCACAAAGAGACACAAAATGACTACAAAGACACAAAACAACTACAAACAACAATAATTATTTGTTCTCCTTTCTATTTGACAATATACTAAAACCTGGGAATAAAAAGCCACTGTATAAGAAGACTTTATTCCGATGCCTAATATTGGACAAGCCTCTGATGCACTATCGAGGCCATTATTAGGGGCTATTGGGTGGCTGTAGCTCAGTCTGTAGGGAGTTGGGTTGGGAACCAGAGGGTCGCAGGTTCAAATCCACATGTGGAGCAAAATACGGTGGTGGACTGGTAGCTGGAAAGGTCACTAATTCAATTCCTGGGCACTGCCAAGCACCCTATGTGCATGTATTTCAAGCCTGGGTTTGATTCCCACTGTGATCCATCAACCAATGTGTCCCTGAGCAAGACACTTAACCCCTAGTTGCTCCAGAGGCGTGCGACCTCTGACATACAGTATATAGCAATTGTAAGTCGCTTTGGATGAAAGCGTCAGCTAAATGACATGTAATGTAATGTAATCTATTAGGGGACAGAGAAATCCCATACCATTTGTTCTTTTTGATTACAAAAAAAGTGGACAAAAGTACTGTTCTGCACAATTGTTTTTGCTTTATCAAGCGGAGCCGATTACAAGGGAACTGTGGTGTATACATTTAAATCACATGGACTCACAGGTAGCTGTTTAATTGGGTAGCTAAATGAATTCAGTGAATGATCAACTCCTCGATGCAGGGTAAGGCAGGTTTGCTGCACAGATATCTGTTTTTAAAAGCATTGTCCTGATCAGTTGAGATACTGGTGCTCTCATACTCCACTCCTTCCTCATTGCTTTGGTTTTATGAGGATATATATATATATATATAAAAAAAAAAACATGTACATGTGTACATATGTACATAAAGTAAATAAGCATAGGTAGATAAACATAAATAAACATTAGGTAGCAAGAGCTTAGGTGCCTTGCAGCTTTGAAGCCTTCAGCACAGCCTCACAAACATTTAAACAGGACTTCGCTACTGGAATAACAAACATCAGTGAATCAATTAGCTCGTATCACAGACAGGTTGTCCTCAATCAAACGGGTCAATCATTCAAATAAAACTCATCAAAGCCTGAGTTGTCATGGCAGCCCGTGGTGTTGACAGTGTTTTCAGATGTGAGCCTGTGTGAACCCAACAAAGGCTTCACACCAGCCCAGACGCTATTGATCAACACCGCCACTTGTGGAGGCTGAATAGTCCCACAGAAAGACAGACACCCAGAGGAAATTATGCTATTATTACTCCAGCTCTCTGATGTAGATGACATGAATAGGATGCTGATTTTGTTCCACTGTACCTGTGCATTAGCAGCACTCAAAACATCCAACCACCTCATCTCTTCGTTATTCATGCTTCGTGCTGCAGCGTGGCTATGCACCCCATAGTGTTAAATATGAAATAAATAAGACATTATGAAATAAATAATGCAAAATATTTAATTAGCCAATACACTAAGATATTTAGCAGAAATGATTAAAACACCAGATTATTTAGACGTGTTATTTCATCATTCTGATCAGTATTAGAGAAGCTCATTATTTACTTTTAGGCATGTTCAAAATGCCCATTTTCAGCAGTCTGTTTTTATTTCATGATGCAGAATTGATATCAATAAGTGGCGTACGAATGACATTCGTTCAATGCCAATTCGTATGCCATTTTGGCGTGTTATCAAGACGCATAATCGCTTTTTAGCGTGTTTATCAACGCCATGTGGCCACCATTGACTTACATTACCTTGCGATTGCGTGTGAATTTACGCCGTGGCGAGTAGTATGAAAGCCCAAAAATCCGCATAGGGCGGTTGGTCGGGGTGGAGGATGGGTCAAACACAGGACTCACACCCAGGAGACCGGGGATCGCGTCCTGCGTGTCATGTTTCCTAAACTCAACCGTGGCTTTCTTCTTTTACTAAACACAACCGTCCCGTTCTTTTTTTCCTAAACCCGACCCCGATATTGTTTTCCTAAACCCAACCGTCCGAAAAGCGATTCTGCGTCTTGATAACACGCCAAAATGGCATATGAATTGGAGTGTCATACACACGCCACTTATTGAAATCAGTCTGCAACCCGTCCGCTGTATACGGTGTAGACATACACGCGGATAGCTCAAAATGCGTACAGATAACACGGCACTTGGCTTTAGAAAAGTGCCGTGTATGTTTGCGCGAAGTCATGATGTCACATTGCATGATGGAACTTTTCCTAATGACACGTAGCAGACACAAGGTGAGGGCGCTGACTACACCACTGACATGAAAAGTGACATTTTGAGATAAAATGTGACATGAAACAAAGTATCATTGGGAGAATGCCATCATGAAATAAGCGCAATACACATATCACAAAAAGGTGTGGCATATCGCAAAAGACACTCAAGAGATCTTTTTATCAGTAGAAAGCGTTTTTGTTTTTTTTAGTGCTGCCTTTTATATTCAATTCAATGTTCAATGTTCAATTTGTTCAATAAAAAGAATATTGGAGGGCGCCCGGATAGCTTAGCTGGTAGAGCGGGCGCCCATATATAGCGGTTTACTCCTCGACGCAGCGGGTCTGGGTTTGACTCTGACCTGCGGCCCTTTGCTGCATGCAGACCACAGTACGTACGCCTAAAGAACTGTGTGTCTGACAGGGTGGTCAGCAACACTGGGGCTCCACAGGGGACTGTCCTCTCTCCCTTCCTCTTCACCCTCTTCACCTCGGACTTCAACTATCGCACTGAGCCCTGCCACCTTCAGAAGTTTTCTGTGGACTCAGCAATAGTTGGCTGCATAGAAAAGGGTGATGAGAATGAACACAGGAATGTTGTGGTCAACTTTGTCACTTGGAGTGAGCTGAACCATCTGCAGCTCAATGTGACAAAAACGAAGGAGCTCATAGTGGATCTGAGGAGGGCGAAATCACCTGTGACCCCTGTTTCCATCCAGGGGGTCCCTGTGGACACTGTTGAGGAGTATAAGTACCTGGGGGTGTACTTAAATAATAAGCTGGACTGGACTAGAAACACAGAGGCTGTCTACAAAAAGGGCCAAAGTCAACTCTTTTTCCTCAGGAGGCTGAGGTCCTTTAACATCGGTCGGACGATGCTGAGGATGTTCTATCAGTCTGTTGTGGCCAGCGCTATCTTCTTCGCTGTCACATGCTGGGGCAGTGGGTTGAAGGTCGCAGACACCAACAGACTGAACAAACTGATCAGGAGGGCTGGTGATGTCGTGGGGGAGGAGCTGGACACACTTACGACCGTGGCTGAGAGGAGGATGCTGTCCAGGCTTCAGTCCATATTGGCTAATGTCTCACACCCTCTCTACGACACACTGGCCCAGCAGAGGAGCACCTTCAGCAGAAGACTCCTCTCACCCAGATGCACCACAGAGCGCCACAGGAAATCGTTCCTGCCTGTGGTCATTAAACTTTACAACGCCTCCCTCGGAGAGTCGAACACCCCCTCTCTGTAATCTCTTAAACATAGACAATCACTTCTCTTTTTTATTGCACTATAATCATCTCACCATAGACAATCAGTTCTCCTTTTTATTGCACTATTTGCACATTAACACTGTACATTTCATATTGTATATATTATTTCTGTATATTTGTTTTAATATATATGTTACAAGTCTGAATAATATATGTTGTTTGTATATGTTGTTTGTATACCTGGAGTGGTAACAAAAATAATTTCCCCCTGGGATTATTAAAGTATTTCTGATTCTGATTACCAGAGAAGCTGAAAATGGTAAAAAATGTTTTCATGTAAAGTTCATTTTGTGCTGCCTTTGTTAAAGGTTCCATAACATGGTGCTCTTTGGATGCTTTTATATAGACCTTAGTGATCCCCTAATACTGTATCTGAAGTCTTTTTCCCAAAATTCAGCCTTGGTGCAGAATTACAGCCACTAGAGCCAGTCCCACTTTCTTTGAGCTTTCCTTAGGATGTGCTATTTCTGTGTCTGTAGCTATTGAGGAGGAGAAAGGGGGGGCAAGGTGGAGGGTGGGGGTGTGGCCTTGACCAACTGCCACTTTGCTCGTTTGAAAGCCATGATGTCTCTCTCTCATGGGTGGGCCAAGCAGAGAAAGGGGAGGTAACTTTGCTCCTTATGACATCATAAGGAGGAGATTCCAGATCAGCCCATCTGAGTTTTCATTTTCTCAAAGACAGAGCAGGATACCCAGGGCTCGGTTTACACCTATCACCATTTCTAGCCACTGGGGGACCATAGGCAGGCTGGGGGAGCTCATATTAATGTTAAAAAACCTCATAAAGTGACATTTTCATGCCATGGGACCTTTAAAGGGATGCATGGAAAATCTTTGTTGGTTGTTGCAAATCTGACAAAAATGTGTCATCCAGTCAGTGTAATAAAACCCACTTACTGTAGCAGCACAGGTCTTATTATATACACAGTAACCGTAATAGCTAAATGGAATATGTATGAATAGGACTAGACTGAAACCTGCTAGTTTTTTTGATCAGTTCTTAAATAACAGGGATCCTCCTGATGTACTGTAGCACCAGGAAACCAGGTCACGTGTTACACTGGTTTTCCCTCTTTTCCAGTTTTGCTGCCACTACCCTCCAGTTGTCCTCGGGTCAAATTTGACCCATGTTCTAAAAGTTTCTATATCAGAAATTTGGGTTTCTCTCAACCAAAATGTCCAAAAGAATAACGTGGATGGTTCCATACGACGCTCTTTACAAGTAAAATAAATGATCAGTTCACTACTTTCTTTGAATTTGGGTGTTTTAGTCAATTTTATAGCATTTGAAAAAAAAAAATGGATAAAAAGAACGTTGAAAAAAGTGACAAAAATGACGGAGAGAAAACCAACAACAACCTCAAAAAAGCGCAGAAGTGAGAAAAACGTCAGGAAAAGAGAAGAAAAAAAAAAACCTTGAAAAAAACTTTTAAAAAAAAGTTTTTTTAAATTTGGACCGAGAAAAACAAAAAGTTGCATAGTGGACGGGAGGACCTCACGAGGGTTAAACCAATATGAAAATATTGGAAGGTAACTTCATCCGTTAAGTTTTTATTCAGCAAAGTGATGAGCAGGTTGCTAAGGAACAACTCCTCTGCACAACTGCTCGTTTTCCACAAGTGAAAAAGTGACAACACTGAAGGAGAATTCAGTTTTTATTAAATCTTGAGAGATAATTCATCTACAGTGGTTTGACACCAACAAAGTCATTTATACAGATGACCAACCGACAGCAGCTGGAATGCTGTCCTCTAGAAGATTGAATATATCTTTTACATACACATAAAACAGAGGCAAACAGCAAGATGCAACAAACAAGCATTAACTTAATTTAGTAAAAACTTGTGAAATTTTGTTTAACATTCGGTACAATTCCGGTTGTATTTTCCGTTCAATTTTATCTGGTTGGAAAGGTGCCGACTCATGACCTCTCTGCAGACTTGTTTAGATAAATACTTTGGAAGAGATAAAGAGAGTTCTCTTTAAGGCAGAAAACCCCCGGTGCCTCCACATTGCAAAAGACACATATTGACAGCAACATGTATGTGCCTCAATTTCATCCAAAAGACCTGGTAAGAGGAATATGTGTGGAATGGTGAAGGCTTAACAGAAAAGACGTGATGACAGTAAATCTATACATGCACATACAGACACACACAGACCAGATTAAATAATGTTTCCATCACAAGCTGGACCAGAGTTCAGAGCCGTGCATCCATTCAAACCCTGGATGTGTGCAAATTTTAATGTCTTACTGAAGTCAATTCCAGTCTGTATGCAATCTGTATATTGGGGGTGAATGAGAAGTTTTTGAAGTTGGGAGATGGACGAAGGGTTTTGGCCCCCGTCAGGTGCTTCTGCAGAGGGACATCGATCCTCGCCCACCCGAGTATTTCAGGTTACGGGCCAGGACGTCACAAACAGCCCAAACACACACATTCTCAGTAGTAGTGTGTGTGTTGGTGCTCCTCTGAGAAGGACAAACTGGTGGAGCCCAGTAGAAATATCAGCAGAGTAACCCCGCTGTTCAGCAGGCTGCCCTCATATCAAACTACCTCAGCCAGAGCTAGAGACTTCCTCAGCTCTGGATTCTTTCAGTCGCCTCGAGGCTCCCAGCGAGCCTTTATGAGTGCTTTCACTCATTCAGACGCTGGCCACGGTGTTAAGTTTGTCCTGAGAAACAACTGCCCTGTAAACGGAGCAGCTGCGAGGTGAGGCTGAGCTTTAAAAAAGGTTGAACTAAGATGAGGAGTTGGTAGGAGAGCCTAATACGAGAGCAGCCCGCTAAACACGCAGGGTTTAACCTCAGCAGCCGGACTGGGTGATGTCTCCCCCAGAGCTCTTGGTTACATCCAGAGTGGTGAAGATCTAAAAGGATAAGGAGAAACAAACATCAGGCGGTGCAGCTTTATAATGCACCTTTGCAGGCTATTTGCACGTTTCAGGAATGCACATTGGACTCTAGGCTGTGTGTGTGTGTGTGTGTGTGTGTGTGTGTGTGTGTGTGTGTGTGTGTGTGTGTGTATGTGTGTGTGTATGTGCGAGACACGCAGCAAAGGCCCGCAGGTTGGATTTGAACCCGGGCCGCTGCAAAGGACTCAGCCTACATGGGGCGCACGCTCTACTGGGTGAGCTGGAGGTTTCTGAGTCAACATTGCGGTTTGCTGTTCCATAAAAAGATTATTAAACTTTGACATAAGCACAACACGGTTAAATTAACCGTGTCCTGCATTCATTCAAAACGAAGACCTGCGGGCCACACTTATACAAAAACATCAAACAAGAGGCAATTGAGCAGCTTAATGTGCTGCAATTATCACCATGCCACATTAACATAATGAATGTGTAATGGAAAGATCTTAAATTAAGCTAATTAATGCACAGCATGTATCACAGTGGGCAAAACTAACTGGAAATTTACATTTTGATTTAGCTTACTATCTGCAAAAACTAAACATGATTAAAAAAACTTCCATTAAATTGATAAAAAAAAAAAAAAAAAAATGTCATGTTAATACTTTAAGCTGCTGCCCTGTTATGCATTCTGATCAAATCTGTGTCTGGCACAACGGGATCATTTACACAGATATAGATTTTGTTTTAAACTAGCCAAGTGAGGGAGCAGGACCTATTGCAGCAGGAAGCAAAGGTTCATGACGTTGGCAAAGCAAAGTCAGTTTTTTGTTTTACAGTATATGGGACCAAAGTGCAAATCATTCACATCAGCCTGCAATGTAGAGTCAGGACACCACAGTCTGATTTCACAACATGTTTGTTGTGCAAAAAACATTTTGCTCTGGAGCATTTTTTCATGTCGTGGTTAGTCAACAGAATACTATTGCAACATGCTGAACGCGAAATGTCTGATGAGGACTGGGACAGTATAACAAAAACATTTTAGACTGGTCTGTAATGTTAGGCCAGTCTTCATTTTGTTCTTAGATTAGTCTAATACAACACAAACTGCCCCTCTGGGATAATAAAGACTACCTTACAACAAGTTAGACAGTTTCACAAAAATAAAGACTTATTTTATGTCTAAAAAGTGAGCCAGCCTATTCCTTCATATTCAGCGACGATGTTTACATGGAACATGAGTGCAGCTGTCTTGATTCCTCACCATGTCATCCATTATGGTCTGTACCACATAAGAACATTCAGAAACCAGGATCAAGAGATGACATGCCACGGTATCCTGGTTTCTATTAGAGTACTCCAGATAGCATATCCATACGAGCGCAACGCATAACTTAGATACTCCAAAAACCTGATCATAACCAGGATACTTAAGGTGCACTATGAGTTCCTGCATGGTTTCAGCGCAATTTCGTTTTTGTCTCAAATCGTAGGTATCTGTCCTTGATCCGCTAGCTGCAGGGGTCGTAAACGTCAAACAAACACTAGAGGCATAGGATCAGAATCAGAATCAGAAAAAGCTTTATTGCCAAGTACGTTTACACACACAAGGAATTTGTCCTGGTGTTGTAGGTGCATGTCACATTAAAGCAACACGCACAGACACACCGAGTCGCCATCACAACTCTCTCTTAACTCTCGCAGGGACAATACAGCATGACATGAGGAGAGGAGAGGGAAAAAAAAGCAACTCTCAGACTATCCTCATAAAGATAAGAACAGTCTGGGAACAGGAAAAAAAACACCTCAGCACATAAGCACACAAACAGTACATTTGCACTGCTGAACATAACATAACATAAATGTACAGTTGCACATTTAGCGGCGAAGGCGTGGGACTGGGGAGAGGGTAGGTTCGGGGAGTTTGGCCTGCTGAGAAACGCACAGCCCGGCAGTCCCACTAGTGTCCCAGTCCGCAGAATGTTATAGCGAAAACACAGCACGTTGCCATGGTGACACCCTTGAACAGTCCAGAATCGATACGACAATCAGCAGGCAGTGGGGAAGACGGGGGAGGAACCAAGAGAGTCTCGCTTGCAGAGCCCCAACAGGGTGACTGTTTGTTCCAAGAAACGGCCTTGGCAAGGCACCAAAATACAACAAACACGTTCCAGTCAATCACCGATGAGAAGGTTTGGGGGAGGGGATGGGGGTTAGTGCGCATGCACATAATGTGGGGGAGGGGGAGGGGGGTCAGCAGCTCGCTGCAAACGTGGTTTGTTGTATTTTGGTGCCTATCCTGTGCCTCTAGTGTTTGTTTGACGTTTACGAGCCCTGTGTTGTCTCCTGAGACCGGGCTGTTTCACGGTGTGTTCAGGGGGCAGCCAGCTAGCGGATCAAGGAGAGATGACTACGATTTGAGACAAAAATGAAATTGCGCTGAAACCATGCAGGAACTCATAGTGCACCTTTAAGCGCATGTAAATACTCAGTAGCACCTGCTGACCACCGACTCCAAATGGAAAACAGGGCTCATAATTAGTGGTTTTATAACAATGCTGTGGAGCGAGTAATGAGAACAGGAGGAGTTTTTAGAGAGTGTGGTAATCTGTTGGACACACAGCTGTGATGGTGCCATTTTCATTTGATCAAAGGAAATGTGCTGATCCTGAGTGAGCAGAAGCTGAGCCCTGCCACATGAAGAAGCCACAGCGTCTCAGCTTTGCTACAGCTCTGTACTGTCTGTAGTACTGCAAGTTTTTTTGTATTCTTAAAAACATTTTTGCTGAACTTTCACAGTAAAAAAAATCTCTCTCTCTCTCTCTCTCTAGAAAGGTAAATGTTTTCTGCTGGAGTGGACAGAGCTGAGTGGTTTGACGGGTTGCTGAGTAAGCTGTAAAATGTATTTTAGTTTGAAGAAAAAAAAAAAGTCTTAATAAATGAATCCTTCTTAAGATTAAGATTGTCAAGAACTAAACAGCTTTTTTGCGACAGATTCATTTAGACTAGTTTAGTTTGATTAAGTTTGTAAGCAATAATGTGACAAAAGTGAACACTGAACCAAACCAGACCGCTAAGAGCTGTTACACACCAACCAGACAGCCGACCGGCGGCAGAAAAGCCAGTCGGACTGATCAGTCGGGTCCCCGAGGTCCAAAAAAATGCCTCAAAAAACACTGAGGCGACGCCGACTTGAGCGTACGCTCTGCGCGAAACGTAATACGTCTCCATAGCAGCAGGCGGCGCTTCTCTGTATTGTTTCCCAGAAAATGAAAACCGGCAGCTGATTGGACAAACACGTCACGTGGGTCTTTTCTCTCTGGAAATTCACAGCCAGACTGTCATGGCAGCTTGTTCAGAATACGATCTGATATTGTACTAAAATAGTTTACCAAAACGTGTTTCTGAAAACATTTTAAGCGAGAAATAGGCCGTGCAGTTTTTTCATTTCAGATCGACAAAGGTCAGTTTAAAAGATTTGTCAGATTTTGAGAGGCTCATCCGCTCGCCATTTCCGGGTGAGTCCCGACTGCCCTGTCTCCGACTGAACATGTCAGGTCGGCCAAAATGAATGCCGACAGCTCCTCCGACGGACGATGGCACGGAACACACCGAACAGACTCGAGTCACCGTCCTCGCCAGACTGTCCGACGGCCGATAATCGGGTTGGTGTGTCAGGGCCCTAAGAGATGGAAGGTAAAAAAGAAATAAAAACGGACGTAAAACGAAAGAGTTGACTTCTTACCTCAGCACAGGTTGGGTGGATGCCGATGGTGGCGTCCAGCTGCTCCTTGGTGACACCACATTTCATGGCTACACCGAAGCCCTGCGTCACCTCTCCAGCATTTGGACCCAGATAGTGGAACCCAATGACTCGATCCTACAGCGGGACAGTGTTACAGTAACAACAGCACGATCATTCATGTGACACAGGAAGGGATACAAGCTACCGGTTGCTCCAGGCTCAGATTTGATTAGTGCGTGTAAAAGCAGTAATAATCATACGTTGTCCAGTTTATTGCAGATGATCTTAGCGTAGCATTTGTTGTTGTCTCTGCCGGGAACAGTGAACTCCAGAGGCCAGAACAGACTGTGGAACACCTGAACATAGAAAGCAAAAACACAACGATGGTCTATTACACAGTGTGAACAGCAAAGCTGCATTATATAAGCACTGAATAACAGCATCATTTCAGCAATGTCTTTTAAACCTTTAAATTAAAAAGAGGGAAAGGTTTGTTCAACTAAATCTGCAATCAAAGTCTTCTGGGTGTACAGAGTAGAGATGTTCCGATACCGATACCAGTATCGGTATCCGCTCCGATACTGCCTAAAAAGCTGGTATCGGTATCGGGAAGTACTGGAGTTTATGCACCAATCCGATACCACGTAATAAAGCCCTAAAGATCAACGTTAAAGTAGTTTATTTATGTTCTTTTTCTGTTATAACTGACTGACAAACTGGATAATAAAAGAAAGTTCTGTGGCGTTCATGTTTCACAAAGAGTTTAACCTGAGCCAGACTGACAACAAAGATAGAAATCATGACATCCATACAGGGATAGTAGTATACAGCTGTTAAAACATAATAAAATATATAACACGCTGGTATCGGATCGGTACTCGGTATCGACGGATACGCAAGTTCAGGTATCGGAATCGGGAAGCAAAAAATGGTATCGGGCCATCTCTAGTACAGAGGAGCTCATAGTACTGTTTAATTCTGTAATAATACACCATACATTTTCTTGCTGGCATACTAACCCATCCATGTGCACAAACAAGTAGAAATATAGATCGGCAAATTGTAAAAGGCACATTCAGGTCGCAAGCAGCAACTTGAAGGAAACCACAGACAAAACAAATCTGATTGGACAAGCTCTTTAACTGGTCAAAGGCAACACATACACACGTCAGCCTGCGTAAGACCGTACAAAATTACAAACCTGAACAATTAAGTTAACTATGTACAGAATTCAGAGACAAATGAGAAATTTGAAATTAAGGAGACATACTGCAAATATGTTTCCAGCCAAATCTACTCATTTAACAGTATGATTTTGGGAACCCAATTAACAAAGTAGGACTCATGTCTGTCACAAGGTTCTCAGGTGAAACAGGTATTTATTTATTTATGTGTGTGTGTGTGTGTGTGTGTGTGTGTGTGTGTGTGTGTGTGTGTGTGTGTGTGTGTGTGTTACCTCAAGGTTGTCCTGCCCATAGAGCTCAGTGGCTCTGTCCTCTGACAGACCACAGGAGCCGTACTCCAGTGGGGTGAAGACAGTGGTGGGAACGTTGACATAGTCACACTGCACAAACACAGACAATTACCTGCTGTTTGTCAAGGGAAATAAAGTCTCTTGCTAGCACATGTCCCACATTATTCCAGTCATTATTCAAGAGTGGCTTCAGACTGCCACATCCTGTGATCATAGTTAACGTGTCAATGTTAAAGTAAAAACTAATTCTACAATACAAACACAAGTTGGACTGGAATTTCTACGCACTTCACTGTTAAATTTCCCTTCAGAATGCAACAATTCACTTATTTTCTATTCATTTTGATGCATCTCAATTCGTTTTCTTCCATACATTTTATCACTGTAGGACTCCATAAACAAAAGCTTCACCATTAATACGAATCAAGGAGAAGTCTGGCGAATTTACTGCCACTTTCATTTATTAATTATAGACTGTGTTTTACCGTTCGTACAAATTATCATTGTGATGGTATGTGTAAGTGCCTCTTAAAGCTGATGTACCTTAAGCGTTGAGCCCCCGTAGAGGCGTCGTGCCAGCAGCCTGCCAGCCTGGATGGCTACAGGTGTCAGCTCCCACTTGCCTTCCAGAATGTCTCCAATGGCGTAGATGTGGGGCACATTGGTCTGCTCTTCATCGTTGACTGAAATCTTTCCATTCCTAGAGGACGGTACGGAGAGATCAGCGAGGAAGAACCTACCATGCTTCATATAAATGTGAATGACTTTACTTAATGCTAGTATTTATTCCTACTTCAATCGACATGTCCAAAACGAGATATTTGGACAAAGGAACCTCACAACTGCCCTATACATGCAGCAGAAGACCATCTATCCATCACAAGGCAGAAATCAAAATTAAAAGGTGCTGTAGGTAGGATTGTGAGGATCCAGGACTTAGCCCAAAAAATTGAACATGGACAACTTCTCAGTCCCTCCCCCCATTCCGCTAAAGCCCAAATGCTCTCCTAAGCCCCTCCCCCCACAAGGGAGAGCTGTGCACGATCGAACGCGTGTGAAGAGGGGGGAACGGGAGGAAGCCCATCTGCAGCTCGTGCACGGGGGAGGAGGAGGGGAGGACGCTATGAAATGTGTGTGCCTGAGCAGTGATTGACACATAGTTATACACCCCCCCCCAGGCCCTGATTGGTGCATCTGAACAGGGAGCAGTGGATTTTGGAAATCGCACTACAGGCTGTAGAGGAGAAGGATTTTTTTTTTTATTACCTGCTTCATGTAGTTCTACTGGAACATAGGGTCAGTTTCAGCAAATATGACAGAAAGTTAGTTTTATAAGGCTTAGCCTACCTACTGCACCTTTAAGTGAGCCTAAGGTCATGTTGGAAAAAATTGAAAAACAAACGGTAACACTTTACTTGAAGGTATCTACATAAGAGTGACATGAGACTGTCATGAACACATGACAGTCATGACACATTAACTCTAACCCTAACTTGTCATGACAAAAACCAAATGACAATGATAGAAGAGTTATGTCATAAACGTTTATGACTTGTTTATAATGTTTATGACACGTTCATGACAGTGTCATGTTATTGTCACTCTTATGTAGACACCTTCAAGTAAAGTGTAGCCAAACAAACTACAGAAGTAAACGGACTGTTTTTATATAGCGATTTTCTAGTCTTAACGACTACTCAAAGCGCTTTTACATAGTACAGGAACCATTCTCCATTCACACACATTCATACGCTGTGGCAGAGGCTGCCGTACAAGGTGCCACCTGCTCATCAGATAAACATTCACACACATTTACACTCCAATGCGCAGCGTCATTGACGTCACTTCGACATGGTGGGATCAAACCACCAACCTTCCGATTGGCAGGCGACCGCTCTACCACTGAGCCACAGCCGCCCCAGTATTCATATAAGCCATATATTCTACACTGTACAGCAGCAGAACAACAAACCTGTTGATGGCCCCGGGACCCCAGGGGCCCTCTGGCTGTGTGTCGGCTTCATCAGAGTACTACTAACGTCATAAGACTGGGTCCACGTGACCCACCGAGCGCTCTTTTAAGCCGGCCTCAAGCTTAATTCCTGCTGGCCTCATAGCTGAACCACTCAGTCAGTCATTCACTAAATAGTGGCTACATTTTCTATACTTCTAATATTGGAATAAAAATATCAATAGCAAAACGAATGACTTATAAGATTGTTTTTACCTTTAAATGTATTGATAAAAGTAATCAACCAAAGTGGAGTCCAATAATAAAAATAATATGACACCAGCATGAAAAATGTTTAGATTTAGAGAATTGATTTTACGGCATTAACCCTTGTTTTGTCCTTCTGGGTCAAAATTGAAAATTAACTTTTTTTGGGTGCTTTTTTCCCCCGTTTTTTGTCGCTTCTTTAATTCATGGTCAACAAACTTAATTTATATGACATATTTTATTATTACATTATACACCTAATTTAATAGTTAAGATCAGAGGATGTGGAGTAGATCACAGACTAGTGTATTTCAAAGTTTACTCAGGAGACTGTTTTGAAACCATTTTAACATTTTTCTCAAAGGTTATAAAATTGAATAAAAACACCCAAAATTACATCCATACATCCATGTTAATTTGGGCAGTTTGGTTGAAAAAAACCCCCCCCAATTTCTGATATAAAAAAGCTTTGAAAACACAAGGGTTAAAAAGCAGCTGATATGTTGTACAAGGACACTTCTCTCTCCCTACCAAATCTCCCAACACACTCACCCCACCCCTGCAGTTAGCCATGGGAAAAACTGCTGAATCACCGTGACTGTACCACAAGTCTTAAAGGCACAGGCCGCCCCATATAATGGGATCGACTTATGTAGAAAAATAAAGATATACAATGAGATAATGAACTTACTTGGGGTTGACTTTGACCCCTGCCTTGTCCAGGCCAACCTTGTCTGTGCATGCGTCTCGGCCAACTGCTATCAACACCTGAAGAACAAAGAAACGGATTGTAGTTTAAAAAGGAAGTCCTAGGGTCGTTCCTATTTTTATTTAGACAAGAATGGCTAGATGAAGGCTTGAGACAACACATAAGTTGTAAAAACAAGAGAAAAGACAAAACGTACCGCAACATATTAATGTCTTAGTTGGATTACTTCTGCTTTTGGATGAATTGAAAATGCTTGGTGTCAACCCTGTCTGACAGCTTAACATTAGCTTTCTTGCTTTTTGAGACTGGCGGTTGCTCAAGCCAACAGGAGCTAGCTAACACGTAGGGCTGGGTACAGAGTGTGGTTCAAGTGTGGTTACAGTTTTTCAAAACTTGACGCAGACACCATTCACTGTGATATGATATTAATGGCGAGCCGAAAGCAGTCGCGGTGCTGTTGACGTTACACTTCCTGTGAGACAAGCAGGCACAACGGTGGTTTCTATGCCCTGGGGACTGACTGACAGGCTGAGGTTGCAAGGCAACCTTATTTCTACAGCACCTTTCAGCAACAAGGCAATTCAAAGTGCTTTACATCAAACATTGAAGAGCAATTAAAAACGGTCATGATGAAAATAAAACCAGCTAAAAAAAGAATATACAAGAATAAAAGTTGAATAATTATTCAATTTAATATGTTGTAGGGAAGGCTTTGGGAGGAGAGAGGGAGGGGTTTTATTTTTATTTAATTTCTGTCAGTGTAAAATATTCTAAATAATTAACATAATGTTCTAAGTAAATAGGATAAATAGGTTTGGAATTATTTTTACAACTGAAATATATTTTTTGTAATTACAGAGGAGAAGTACCGAAAAAAGTACAGATTATATATAATTATTATATTTTTTTAAATTACTGAACACATCAGGGTTCCCTACAAAATCGGCCCAGTAAGAAACATCACAAATCATTTCCCCAGTATTCTACAACATTTACAGATGGGAAGTGTGATCAGTACATACAGTGTTGTACTCTCCCTCGATGATCTCATCACTTTCTGTGGACTTGGCTGTCACCTTCAGCTTGCCAGGAGTACCTGCTTCCAGCTCCTCTACCTGACACACAGACGCAAGAAAGTCAAAAGGACAACATTTTTTGTGCTTCTGTCAAATGTGTAACTGAGAGATAAAACTTATGATGCAAAATGGTCCTGCAGTTAATCGGATGCTGTATAATTACACTGTTCAAAGTCTGATAACTACCAGTTGTACTACCAACTGTACCTTTAAGTAAGATTAAAATTGTCAAATGAAAGGAATCTTTCCTGAAGCATGTGCTGTAATTTTGATGGGTTGTACACATTTCCACCGCAGCTAGTCCAACGTGCTTTACATTGCTGTGTGTGTACATGAAAGGGCTGACTCAATCAAAATACTATCTAGTCAGTCTAGTAAACACTCACCTTTACAGGGACGTATTTGCGGAGGAACTTGACACCGTGCTCCTCCATGTGCTCTCCGGCACGGTTGGCCATGTCCTGGTCGAAGCCCCTCAGCAGGATGGACCGCACCATGATGGTGACATCGAGACCCAGGCCGGCCAGGAAACCACCGCACTCCAGAGCCACGTACGATGCCCCGATCACCAGGGTCTTTCCCGGGCAGTGGGGCAACGAGAAGAGGTCGTCACTGGTGGACAAACGCAGGCAGGCAGACAGGATATCAAACAAAGCGAGCGGTGAAACATGAAGCTACAGTGCTATTCGGCTAACAATAACTTCTCAAATGTCCATGTGCTTCTCAGTGACAGGGGATTTTTTTGGTTAAAAATAATACCATAATAAGACTTTCCAAGTACAACACATGCTGCTGCTGTGACTGTCCACTGGCCCACTGTTTACTGCTTACTGTTTATACTGTTACACTGTTTACTGGCTATATTAGCCCATATGCACAACCCCTCCCTCCCTGCCCATATTTAAGGCTTAATGCTTACAATGCCCATATTTAATGCTGTCTTTTTTAAACTTTATCATTGCACTGCTATAGTTTTTATATTACCATGTTTACATTATTCTCTTCTATTGTCCATACTTTATTTTATTTAATGCTGGTGTCTACACTTTATCCTTGCACTATTGGACCTATTTGCACTACCACCATGACACATACACCCTCACACTGAATTACAGGGTCAGTCTCTGCCCTGTCACAGCAAGCTTCTCATGCTTATACATCTCTTAGTACATTCATGTGGATTTGTTATTTTATCATCCTGTTTATGATGTATGTGTATGTTGTGTGTGATGTCTGTAAGCTACTGGGACCTTGAATTTCCCCTTGGGAATCAATAAAGTATCTATCTACCCATCTATATATCTATCTCTCTCTCTCTCTCTCTCTATCCATTTTGACAGTCTCCTCTCTCCACACAAAAGGAAGTGACCAGGCTGGGGTTGTGTCTTACATCAAACCACCTTTGGTTTTGAGGTTTTGTAGGACTAAGTGAGCGGCACGAGATCATTTGTAGGCTGCCAAAACATCAGCATAATCACCAAAGACACCTGAGGACAATCTTGCATAACATTTACACAGTTGGGAGATTAACGGATGCCCTGAGACAAAGCCACCCGCCGAGGATGCAAGCGTATCCACAACCGTGAACGGTGCGTTTGTGTTTTCAGAGATCAGACACTATGGCAAGAGACATTTCTTCAGACATCCGCTGAACCCACCCTCTGATCTAAAAATGAGCTCTGGATAGGGCTTCCAGTAACACAGCCTGTCATTAGATAGGGCTGGTGGTGTTACAGCCACCACGTGATTGTGCCCTCACCTGGTGATACAGTACTCCTTGTCTCCAGGGATGCCCAGGTAGCGCGGCCTCTCGCCTGTAGCCAAGACAAACTTAGCCGCTGTGTAAAAGGTCTCCTTCCCCCGTTTGTTTATTGCCTGTCAGAAAAATACAGTAAAAAAAGTACTTTTGTCAATGATGTGCAGGATGCTTTTTCTTTTTGCTTTGGGTGAAGCCTGTTATGTGATCACAAGTAGGAAAGGCAAAAAACAACAGCAATGCTCTAAGGCATCCAAATATGGAGATTAAATGTTTAGCAATGCCTGTTTAAGACAAACAAAACAAGACAAACACAGGTTGTCATGACAGGTTAGACAACATTTCAAGAGCAGACAGCCCTAAGACTGGAACCAAACCAGCAATCCCAGTTAATCATCCGTACAAGGAAAGTCAAGGTTCCTTTATACAGGGTTCTTGCAGGTTTTAGTAAGTCAAATTTAAGACCTTTAAAGACATTTTAAGACCATAAAGATTGAAATTTAAGACCTACACGACGCATTACCAAAAAAAAATATTCAAATCAAAGAAATTCTGAAAAAGAAATCACTTTATTTCAATGAATTCAGTCATTGAAAAAGCATTAATTTAATTTACAGAAGCAATCACATTAGTAACCTTTCACACCCAACAACATGCCAAATGCCCAAAACCTTAGGCCCAAAATGAAAATAGGCTAAAACAAACTTACTTGGAGGACGACGGCAGGGGTGAGGCACAAAACTGGTTACGGTGATTTGGCTAATTGGCCAAGTCTGCTGAAGGCTAGCTTGTGTTTCCCCGCTCTGGTGTGTGACTCCAGCGCCTTCACACCCAGAGTCACTAATTGAATTATTTTTTTTTCAAAGTTTGCAGCAAGTCTCGTACCTGGAGCTGGGTACCGCGAGTAACCAACAGCGGAAATCACTGTGACCTAGCCATGTCTCGTTAAAAGTACACTTTCCCATTTTCCACACGTAGGCCTAGCCGAACTTTAACAAATCTCTGTAGGACGACGCAGACGTATTTTGCGGGCAGGTATTGCATTTATTATGCGATTTGTAGTTTTATCACCGCGTACGTACACACCATACTTTCCTCTGAAAGAACTACAACACACCGACCCAACGTTCTGAGGGCAGTGTTCTGCTGGTTTTGTTACAGAGCCTCTACAGCTCCGCTTTGTAGACTACGACTCCATACTTTCTCTTTGGAGGCTACGACTCCATACTTTCTCTTTGTAGGCTACGACTCCATACTTTCTCTTTGTAGGATACGACTCCATACTTTCTCTCTGTAGACTACGACTCCATACTTTCTCTCTGTAGGCTACGACTCCATACTTTCTCTCTGTAGACTACGACTCCATACTTTCTCTCTGTAGACTACGACTCCATACTTTCTCTCTGTAGACTACGACTCCATACTTTCTCTCTGTAGCCTACGACTCCATACTTTCTCTCTGTAGGCTACGACTCCATACTTTCTCTTTGGAGGCTACGACTCCATACTTTCTCTTTGGAGGCTACGACTCCATACTTTCTCTTTGGAGGCTACGACTCCATACTTTCTCTCTGTAGGCTACGACTCCATACTTTCTCTCTGTAGACTACGACGCCATACTTTCTCTCTGTAGACTACGACGCCATACTTTCTCTCTGTAGGCTACGACTCCATACTTCTTTCTGCGGCCAGGGTTTCTGGAAATGAACGAGGGTAAAACCTTTTTTAGACCTGACTAAATGAAATTTAAGCCCTCGGATGAAAATCTGGCCGTTTTTAAGACGTTTTAAGGCCTTAAATTTAAAGTTCAGAGTTTTAGACCCTAAGACTTTTTAAGACCCCGCGAGAACCCTGTTTAGTAGTACTCAGTTACCTTGATTTTGTGTGGTTCAATGAACTCTGCATAGGCATTGACATAGTTGACATTCTTGAATTATTTTTTTTTCAAAGTTTGCAGCAAGTCTCGTACCTGGAGCTGGGTACCGCGAGTAACCAACAGCGGAACTCACTGTGACCTAGCCATGTCTCGTTAAAAGTACACTTTCCCATTTTCCACACGTAGGCCTAGCCGAACTTTAACAAACTCTGAGGAGACGCAGACGTATTTTGCAGGCAGGTATTGCATTTATTATGCGATTTGTAGTTTTATCACCGCGTACGTAACACCACCAATACCCCCCGAAAGAACTACAACACACCGACCCAACGTTCTGAGGGCAGTGTTCTGCTGGTTTTGTTACAGAGCCTCTACAGCTCCGCTTTGTAGACTACGACTCCATACTTTCTCTTTGTAGGCTACGACTCCATACTTTCTCTTTGTAGGCTACGACTCCATAACTTTCTCTTTGTAGGCTACGACTCCATACTTTCTCTTTGTAGGCTACGACTCCATACTTTCTCTCTGTAGACTACGACTCCATACTTTCTCTTTGGAGGCTACGACTCCATACTTTCTCTCTGTAGACTACGACTCCATACTTTCTCTCTGTAGACTACGACTCCATACTTTCTCTGTAGGCTACGACTCCATGCTTTCTCTTTGTAGACTACGACTCCATACTTCTTTCTGCGGCCAGGGTTTCTGGAAATGAACGAGGGTAAAACCTTTTTTAGACCTGACTAAATGAAATTTAAGCCCTCGGATGAAAATCTGGCCGTTTTTAAGACGTTTTAAGGCCTTAAATTTAAAGTTCAGAGTTTAGACCCTAAGACTTTTTAAGACCCCGCGAGAACCCTGTTTAGTAGTACTCAGTTACCTTGATTTTGTGTGGTTCAATGAACTCTGCATAGGCATTGACATAGTTGACATTCTTGTCTCTCAGTGCCACCCTGTAGCCCCAGTTCAGTGAGCCAATGTAGTTGTTCACTGCCGTCTTCATCGTCTCCCAGTTATGCTTCACTGAGAACAGACAGAATGACGGCCATCAGTGGAATCAGTGGAATCCCAACAAGTACAGACTACTGACAAGGTTTGCCTCTGATTTACCGCGGCAAACCGGTGTGACGTCCCCCCTTCGTGACCTCCGGGGCCGGTGCTCTGAGCCCTCACCTGTCTCATCAAACTCCCAGCCGAACTTGCGTGCGTCCTGCATGGCGGTGCCCAGCACGGCCGTCTGGTGCATCAGCTTCTTGGGAATGCAGCCCACGTTCACACAAGTTCCACCCAGACCTGATCCCCACAACAGAACACATTAACAACACGTGGAAATGGTGAGTTACCGACCAAATGAGATTAAAATATACACCGCGTCACGTGTAGGGCTGCAACTAAATGACTATTTTCATTGCTGATTAATCTGTTGATTATTTTCTCGATTAAATCGATTAGTTGTTTGGTCTATAAAACGTCACAAAAAATGATGAAAAATGTCTCCCAAAGCCCAAGATGGCGCCTCAGATGTCTCGTTTTGTCCACAACTCAAAGATATTTATTTTACTGTCATAGAGGGGTGAAAAAAACAGAAACATATTCACATTTAAAAGAAGCTGGAATCAGAGATTTTTTTATTTATAAAATCAAAATAGTTGGCGATTTGTTTGACAACTAATCGATTAATCTTTCACGGCTCTAATCACGTATTACTAGGTATCCTAAAGTGAAAGCATCTTACCCCAGGTTGTTCCTTTTGGTGTTGGCACAACATAGTCCAGTACCATGGCCTTCTTCCCCAATGCAGCAGCTTCCTATTGTCAACAGAGCCAATGTTACTGCATCATTGCATGAATCCTTAATTTATTAATACGTTTCTGCAGACTGTATGCAAGCTGCTGGCTAAGCTAAGCTAAGCTAAGACTGAAAATGTGTTGCAGTTAATTCACCTTTGAGCAGGCCAGGCCCCCAGACCCTCCTCCGATGACGATCAGGTCATAGTCATAAGCTTCATTACTGCTCAGTAGCTGCTGCAGGCTGCCGTCTTTATGAGCCTGACAGAAACATTAACACAATGTGGCCTCAATGGTGATGATGTGACAATAAGCATAACCCATTTCAAATATAGTCAGAATGACTAAAACAATTCATATTTACCCGAGCTTTTTTTCAAAACAGCTGGTATTAGTAACAGCTGTCCCAGTACGAGTGTTGCCGTCTCAAGGTTAATCCATTATTTACTCTGACAGGGCTTCTTGTTAGCCATGTTCTGTTAGCGGGGGCCTCGAATTCTGAGAATGGCTCTTCTGTTCATTTAACAATACTGTCTATTAATTTTGTTTAAACCTGGTATTTATGCAAGTTGCAGATACAGATTAGGCTACACTATGAAGGTAAATATGGTGCAAAAAGGGAGAGCTTGTAGAATACAATGTGAGAACTTGCAGAACAAAAAATCTGAACTTGTATGTTAAAATTTGCACTTGTAAAAATTTAATTTGCACTTGTAAAAATAAAATTTGCACTTGTAAAAAATATTCACACACATGTGATCTGAATTTGAAGTCATACAAAGAAAAAAAACATGAGAGCTTGTAAAAAAACCTGAACTTGTAAGTTGAAATTTGCACTTGTAGAAAATGTTCACACACCTGTATTCTGAATGTGAAGTTACAGAAAAAATATTCACAAATGTGTAGATTGATATTTACATGAACACAATGACAGCTGCAAACTTATAATGCAACATTTACTCGTATACTTTTTTTTTTTACTCTGGTTCATTTTCCATCACAACCACAACTCAGTGATTACAACCTCTGGAATCTGTCACTGCAACTTCACATATGTGCTCTCTCGCATCACAAAGTGGCCAATCTGCGCACCTCGACTTTCACAACACTCTTGACGATACATTTGGTGCAAAACTAATTTGTACCTGTGGACTTAGGCTGTGGAGCTCTGAGCTAACAGAACGGGAAAAGCCTTCTTATATACATACAGTCTATGGGAAAATCAGGGTTTCTATCGCCAGATGAGGGACAACTCTGTCCGGCTTATTTATGTAATATGGAAACTTGGTGGAATAGCATGCTAGTGTTAGCTAACTAGCAGCCAGCCTGCTTCTAAATAAATACCTTTTAATTGTCTAAACATTTTTAACAGTCAAACTAAAACACTGGCGGTGAGCTCCACGGCCTGCAGCCGCAGACGGACCGTCATCAGTGGGGATCGACCAGCGTAGCAACACTGCTTTTGCCAGAAAGCTTCGCTGCCGACCTCGACCTGCAGTCAGAGCTCCAGCGGGACACGGAGAGCCCCACATCCGGTAGCAGCGGCCCATCCCCCGGCCATGACCAGAGCTTGCTTTGCTGATGTTGTGCATCCCTGCTAAGAATTGCACCCGCTTGGGCAGAAACAATAATTTCTGCAGAATTCACTGCTGTCGAAAATTGCATCTAGGTAGCAAGGAAATGCTACTACAGAGTCTGATAAAACATTGATGTCTCTAAACCTTCTAAAATCCTAATCATTATTGATGAACATGACAAAGAGATTTACTATTGCCTAGTTTTTAAACAGTACTTTGCCTTATAAAATCATCATTTTCCCTAGTGGACGCAATTCTCGGCAGAGATGCGAAACTTGGCACCTGTTACCCACTGATGACGGTCCGTCTGCGGCTGCAGGCCGTGGAGCTCACCGCCAGTGTTTTAGTTTGACTGTTAAAAATGTTTAGACAATTAAAAGGTATTTATTTAGAAGCGGGCTGGCTGCTAGTTAGCTAACGCTAGCATGCTATTCCACCAAGTTTCCATACTACATAAATAAGCCAGACAGAGTTGTCCCTCATCTGGCGATAGAAACCCTGCTTTTCCCGTTCTGTTAGCTCAGAGCTCCACAGCCTAAGTCCACAGGTACAAATTAGTTTTGCACCAAATGTATCGTCAAGAGTGTTGTGAAAGTCGAGGTGCGCAGATTGGCCACTTTGTGATGCGAGAGAGCACATATGTGAAGTTGCAGTGACAGATTCCAGAGGTTGTAATCACTGAGTTGTGGTTGTGATGGAAAATGAACCAGAGTAAAAAAAAAAGTATACGAGTAAATGTTGCATTATAAGTTTGCAGCTGTCATTGTGTTCATGTAAATATCAATCTACACATTTGTGAATATTTTTTCTGTAACTTCACATTCAGAATACAGGTGTGTGAACATTTTCTACCAGTGCAAATTTCAACTTACAAGTTCAGATTTTTTTTACAAGCTCTCATGTTTTTTTTCTTTGTATGACTTCAAATTCAGATCACATGTGTGTGAATATTTTTTACAAGTGCAAATTTTATTTTTACAAGTGCAAATTTTAACATACAAGTTCAGATTTTTTGTTCTGCAAGTTCTCACATTGTATTCTACAAGCTCTCCCTTTTTGCACCATATTTACCTTCATACTACACTATTATTAGTATTGTACTATTTGTAAAATTAGATTCCAGTGATGGCTGCGTGTGCGACTCGTGGCATCCAAACTAGAACTGGACGATATGGAGACAATCAAATAACCCAATATTTTTATAGATAGAGATATAGAGATTGGCATGGTTGTATTTCAGTTAGCCTAATAGCTGGTTTGATTTGCATTGAGAGATGATCTTATGGAAAGTACCCCATGCCAATCTCTAGCTATGGTGAAGGGTATGTGATGATGTGGGGCTATTTTAATTCCAAAGGCCAAGGGAACTTTATCAGGATGCATAGTATCCTGGATCCATGAAATAACTGGCCTTTAAAAATAAAAATCTGCCTGTCTCTATGGGAATTTAACATAGGGGTGTACTTACTTATGCCCCCTGTATTTTAAGGAAGAACATTTATTTATTTATTTACGATACATTATTCATTCACAAAGAAAACTGGTGTCCTTAAAGGTTGGATTTTTCCTAATTGTTTTTTAATTAAGGCATTAAGATCAATTTCCAAAAGATGATTTTTGTTATTCCTCTTTTTAGTCAACTTTAGCATGGGTTCATAAACTTATGAGCACCGCTGTATACACCAACATTTACAGTGGTGTATAACAAGGATTTTGAGCACAAAAGAGGAAAATCCCTGTAAGACAGTCAATTAGGTGCACACATTTGCTCCTCACCTGCATTGTATTGTCACAGCCGCCAACGTGCGTCTTGTTGATGAAGACATTAGGAACAGTTTTCTGTCCGGTCATCTCGAGCAGCATCTCCTGGTAGTTAGTTCCGTCCTCTAGACAGAAGGGTTAATGTGGTTTAAGTCAAAGTTAATAGGGTTGTTGAATAATAACCATCCACTCAGTACATCTACTTTTCATATGGAAAAGTATGAGTAATACACAATGAATAGGCAAAAATAACAAAAAGAGGTAGCATGACATCACATTAGGGCTGCAACTAATTATTACTATTTTTATTGTCAATTATTTTCTCAAATCGATTGTTTGGTCTTTAAAAATTATATATAGTAGCCTAAAAAACATGTGACATCGCTTAGAGCACCTTTAAGTATTGTCAATCTATTTGAAGTTAGTAGCCCAATAAGCAAGTGTTACAAACTGATGTGATAAGCATTCCCGTACGTAAAGTTGTGTTGGTTTCTAAACATTCTGTACATATTCCTAATGGTGATCAAGCACTTCAGTCATTCATTGATTAATCATCAGCATCCCTATATACTCCCTTCATCAAAAACACATGAGACTCTGAGAAATACCTCTGCAGAGCAGGACAGAGCAGTGAGGTAAGGGATTACTAAGATATGGCCTGAGGCAGTGAGTGACTCAGCACGTTTTGTGCTGCTACTAAGGAAGACAACAGAACAGTCTGAGCTAACGCAACATCCCTACTATATCACGGAGGACAATTTTCCACTGTGTGGATATTAACGCAACCATGAAAATGCATTTTATATTTACATCATAAAAAATGATTCAAGGAAACACCAGTAACACGTACTTAGCATTTATAAGCTCTACATTAACATTGAATACATAGTAGTTTATAACACTATGCTGTATTTGGAAGTAGAGCTACAACGCTTAGCCGACTTATCGATTAGGGGATCAATAGAAAAGAAAATCGGCAACTATTTTGATAATCGTTTAATCGTAAAGTTACTTTTCGTGCAAAAATGGCAGAAAATGCCGTTTTCAGCCTCTCAAATATAGAGATGTCCTTCTCTTTTCTGTTTTATATCACATTAAACTGAATATGTTTGGGTTTCGGACTGACATAGGACATTTAAAGACATAATCTTGGACTTAGTGGAAAATGTCCATCCCAGTTTCTTTAATTTTCTGACATGTTATAGACCAAACAATTAATCGAGAAAATAATCATTAGATGCAGCCCTAGCTGTAAGTAGATAAAAGGACATTTTAAACCATTTATTAATGGATAGCATTTGTCAACAATTATAACTTCTCATATGAAAACACATTCTATTACAACTGTGTTTTACTACACTTTCATACATCATCTCATATATACACCAGCCTCCACTCACGAGTTATGATTGTTCACAAGTACATTAATAAACACCTATATCTACTTACGACAACATTATGGTCTGTTATCAAACATGTATTCAACGTTTATATATTGTTTTTGATTTGCTAAATAGGTGAAGTAAAGTGTTCCACTCTCCTGAAGTGCTTTTATAACAGATTTTAGCATCATAAAATCAAGAACATTGTACCTAAGACGAAATCCTTGACCACACTGAATGCACAGAACTTTAACTTGCTTTGATACTCCATACATTGTATGTTGTTTTATTTATTTTACAAATCTAAGTCAGTCTGCTTCTTCAGAAAAAACCACTGAACTTTGCAACAAGTTTCATGAGACATAACAAAATATAACATTGCACTTATACTGCTAACTGAACATCTTAACTTACCTATGAGATCCAACTCCACCACATTACAATCGACTTGCAGCTCTTTGAACAAGTCTTTCACCTACAAAGAAACAGATGTGTTTTATTTAATTATAGCCTATATTAATTCCCTCAATCGTGGTAGTTCACATATTCCCTAGCCCAAATACACACAACACACCAATAAACCCCGAAACTACCTTTCCTATTAGCAAAGATTATCTTTAAATTGCTTGATTTGAACATAATCGAAATACTCCAAATCCATCATTAAAATTAATCAAAGATTGCTCTGTTTCAAGAAAATCCTATCATGTTAATCCTGTTAATTGTTAGCTAAGAGTTTAAATACAAAAACACAAATTGTGCTAACTTTTACCCTCCTGTTGTCCTCGGGTCAAATTTGACCCGTTTACAAAAACTTTCTATATCAGAACTATGACAACTGTTTTTTTAGACGCTGAAAAAAAGTAACCAAAAAAATCGGGAAAAGTGACATAACATTAAAAACATCGCCCAATGTGACAAAAACGTATTAACAAAATGACAAAAAAAAAAAAAAAAAAAAAGCGACCAAAAAAATTGACAAAAACATAATTAAAAAAACGCCAAAAGTGACCAAATTTTTTTTTGAAAAAAAGTGACACAAAAATTGGAATAAAGTCGACAAAAACGTCGAGAAAAGTGTAGAAAAAGAACAACCAAATGTTGAAATTTCGACCCAGAAAAACACAAAGTTGCATGGTCGACGGGAAGACAACACCAGGGTTAAAGAAACAAGCGCTACTTTGTAGCTAAACAGGATGTGTGTTTGACAGTGAAAATATTTAACGTTATGGACTATTATGGATTATAAGAAGCGCGACCAAGTTCAGATAAGAGGTTAACACGTCTGTGACTTAATGATATTAACTTAGGCTATCTCCACCAAATATTGACCTATGGTAAATTATATCTAACATTAACAGCTTGACATTGTTTTATGTGATTCGGCTAATTTACAATAAACTTTGTATTCAGCCTCCAACGAAGCGAAGTCACTGGTTAAATGGACGTGACAAAGAAGAGCCAGCAATTAGACCAATCCCGTGTAACTTCGCGGGTGGAAGGTGGAAGTTTCCGACCAGCTAAAGCAAGATATCTTCCCCTTTGACAAAATAAATAACTTACCTTGATACAAAACGGACAGTAGCTTTTACTGAAAACCATCACTTGATTAGAGTCAATAAGCTGCTGTATCCGAGATTTGAGTTCGTTCTTCCCGGTGTCATTATCGATGGGAGGCATTTTCAAGGTACTCCCGGCTGCCTGCGCAGGGCAAGCTCCAATAGACGGCTGACAAGAGACTGAGGGTAAACCCCAAATTAAACCGCACCAACTCTCTCTTAGTAAATGTACGAATGTCTCTCGGCCCGCCTTAAATACTAAAAAGCAGATGGACCGCAAATTTGACCTAGGTTTCTCTGCCTCCGCTCTCAGCTGCTAGTCTACCAGCCGCGCCAAACCTATTTTACTATTTCTTCTCTTGCTACTATGGGTGCACTTGATCCGAGTCACCATTATATCAGCATCAGTCACCCATATCCTGTTGCTCATCGTTGTTAACAGGAAGAACTCCACCCACACGGTCAAT
>NC_050178.1:43472226-43524726 GCF_008315115.2 Sander lucioperca
AAAAAAAAAAACAATTAAAGATTCTACACATAAAAATTAAATTTTGACAAGAAAGTTTAAGCAATTTACAGTTAAGGTAAGCTACTATAGAATAATACTGGGAGCCTTGTAGTAAGTTTATTGTGATGTATGATTTCCCCATAAATTAACTTTGTTAATGTGTCTGTAAAACATGGAGGTAAAAAAACATCCTGCCAGTTCCAGATAAACACTTTTCCTAACACATCCTGAACTTATTTGCAGTCCCACATTTCCTAATTAATTCAAAAAATCAACAAGCATATTTATAAACATAAATCTAAACACAATCGATTTACATTATATTAAGCAGGGTGGGATATCTGTAAAAAAAAAACATGGAAATGAACTTCTAAGATGGACCGTGTACAGATGTGTAAGGGCGTATAGCGGACACGGGGTACGCAGGGGACATTCCCCCTGCACTTTGCATGATGGTGCCCTCCGTCCCCTAGCCTGGCTCCGCCCTCCTACGTACTTACGCTCAATTTTCATTTTCCTTCACTACTCCGTCTGGGTTTGCGGTATATTTTGGGGTTTTCTCGGGCCAAATATTTGGCGGTCCAATCAGCGAACAGAGGGAGTGGCTAAGAACGATGACGTTGAGGTTGTGCGCTAGAAAGATGCGAGCGAAGCCATTCGGTCCGTTGTGGCAACGCTGACGAATATCCAGAAGTTAAAGCCCGAGCAAGAACAATCTCTGCTGAGTCGTGTTGGTGGCCATGATGTTGTGGCCCTCCTCCCCACGGGGTTCAGGAAAAGCTTGATTTTCCAGCTCGCTCCATTAGTGGTGAAGAAGTTGGCTAAGGCTAATGCTAGCGATGCCAATGCTAAATATAAGCCGATAGTTGTTGTTGGTCTCCTCTCTTGTTGCACATGCGCATGACATACATCACGACCAAACGTTAGCGATTGGTTATGTCAGATCCAGAGTGGCTCTGGGCAGATCCAATAGTTTTAAACTTCAACAGAGTACCCGCCTTCAAGGAAGTTAACACTTGTCAATGGAGAGAGGCCAGACTCTCTGGACCAATGAAATGGACCAGAGTCTGGTAGGACCAGGCTAATGGACCAGAGTCTGGTAGGACCAGGCTAGTGTACCAGAGTCTGGTAGGACCAGGCTAATGGACCAGAGTCTGGTAGGACCAGGCTAATGGACCAGAGTCTGGTAGGACCAGGCTAATGGACCAGAGTCTGGTAGGACCAGGCTAATGGACCAGAGTCTGGTAGGACCAGGCTAGTGTACCAGAGTCTGGTAGGACCAGGCTAATGGACCAGAGTCTGGTAGGACCAGGCTAGTGGACCAGAGTCTGGTAGGACCAGGCTAATGTACCAGAGTCTGGTAGGACCAGGCTAATGGACCAGAGTCTGGTAGGACCAGGCTAGTGTACCAGAGTCTGGTAGGACCAGGCTAATGGACCAGAGTCTGGTAGGACCAGGCTAATGTACCAGAGTCTGGTAGGACCAGGCTAATGGACCAGAGTCTGGTAGGACCAGGCTAATGTACCAGAGTCTGGTAGGACCAGGCTAATGTACCAGAGTCTGGTAGGACCAGGCTAGTGGACCAGAGTCTGGTAGGACCAGGCTAATGTACCAGAGTCTGGTAGGACCAGGCTATCTGTCCACCACACTTACAACACTTCTGAGGAGTTGATTTGAAACGAACCATAAGTAGGCGAAAACTCATTTAAATATGCAATTATTAAGATCAGTGTATATGATGGAATAGTGGTATTAGAATGTGCCAGATTCCAACAACTTTGGGCTATTACAGCCAAAAACTTCTCTGGGGAGGCGTGCCCGGACCCCCTTACCCTTTAGCAGGTCTCCCATTGGGCAAGATGCGGCAGTAAAACAGAATAAAAATCATCATCCTGAACAATCTGTGCCCCTCACTTCTGAAATACGGCTGTCCCTGCAGATGAGCATTGCATTCAGAAGCTGTAGTGAAAAACTGCGTACAAATGAACTCATGCATTACGCATGCAGGGATAAGCAAGGTGTAAATTGTGCAAAAAGCCCTACATATGAGCTTGTGTTTTACCCCTGGGTAAAGACCATGCAGTAAAAATTCTTCAGTTGAAAAAAAAAAGGAAAAAGTTTAGCCTATAGGCTACCTCTGCTCCACAGCATAGTCTCTTGGGCATCTTACATCTTAACAAGGTCAACCCAAGAGAATGACAAAAGTTTACACACCTGGTGGCAATTACACTCCTGGCAAACATGAGACCGTTATAGTGCATAGCCTATATTAGCTACAGCCTCCTGGTTGGGACCCCTGGTTTTGGATTTTGGGGGCAGTGCTAAATTCAAATCTGCCCTGTTTTAACACACGCCTCGTTTCAGCTCTGCCAGTCTGCTAGAGAGCTACTACTGAGAGGATGAACACACATGAAGACAGCATATTGGATGAAAAAACAAACCAAAACAAAAGTAACTGTGTTAAGTTTGAGGAAATATGATGTGTCTCAGTAGAAATGATGGATGCAATAGACTCCATTGATCCATACAGCCGTCCGGCGCGCAGGACACAATGGATAGTCAGCACTCTGGCTTACCATTACGGATTGGACCGGGGAGTGGAGAACGAAATTATAGTTTTGGCTACCGGGTTGGATCAATACCTACAGGAGATTTTCCATCATATGGACTATCAAGGTGGAGGCAAAATCCCTGTGGAGGATTTTAACATCTTGTGTGAAGTTCTGGGACTGAACAAAGACTCGGAGGATACAGAATGCACCGGCGTTTTAGACAATTTACCCAGCGAGCTCACATTCAGACACTTCCACGCCAAACTGTGCGGATTCTTTAGCACCAAGGCGGGGTGTCAGTATGAGAACGGTCGGCTGCTGGTCGGGAAGGACAGCGAGCATATCGAGACTCAGATCCGCCTCAGAAGCCCTCTGAGGCGGCGAGAGAAGCTGCTGTGTGTGGGTGTGAGCGGAGACTCCGACCCCTCCTCGGAGGGCCGGCACGCCTCCGGCTGCAGGCTCGGATCCTGCACCAAGGAGTGCTATGAGGAGATAGTGGCGCTGGAGGAAGCAGAGGACCGAATAGCCAAACTGGAAGATGAGAATGCAAGTTTGAGGGAGCTGATTGAGGACATGCGAGCCGCACTTCAGAGCAGTGATGCCCGGTGTCTGGCTCTGCAGGTGAGAGCATTGATGTTGCAAGAGTTAATTCTGCTACTGTAAGAAGAAGAGGGATAAACTCACAAAACCACCCTGCTTAAGTTTTGAACATGGTGCTGTCTGTATTCTTAGATAGAGGCTAATGGTAATTCAGTTCAGTTTGAACATAGAAGCCCCTAATGCCAAGGGGCGGAGCAAAGGGGTGGCTTCTGGGTAAATAAAAAGTTTGGTTAAAGGTGCTCTAAGCCAGGGGTCTTCAACCTTTTTTAAGCCAAGGACCCCTTAACTGAAAGAGAGTCGGAGCAGGGACCCCCTACTACATATATTGTATAAAATTAAGTTGCATATTAAACTGGGCCTACAATAACGTGTAGGGCTGCCTAAAACCTTAACACATACATTTTTTGCATAGAATACAACGCTATTAAAATAGCCTAATAATTGTTGGCATGATTTTATAAATCATGTTTTAATGTTAAAACATACATGTGGCACGGTGGATCCTTAGGATGAACTGTATCTGTGGATGACTACCTTAGTGACTACCTTACCTATAGGCCAGTAACCCTATCATCAGTGAGGATTTATATTTGCTAATAATATGTTATATTCATGTTAAGACTTTTTCATTTTTGAAAAAAAAACTTCTAAATTTTGCAATAATTTGGAGGCCCCCCTGCATTGACTCTGAGAACCCCCTAGGGGTCCCGGACCCCCTGTTGAAGATCCCTGCTCTAAGCGATGTCACACGTTTTTTAGGCTACGACATTGTTTGTCACATACAGCAAACATCTCCTCACTATCCGCTAGCTGCCTGTCCCCTGAACACACTGTAAAAAAACATCTCCTCACTATCTGCTAGCTGCCTGTCCCCTGAATACACTGTAAAAAAACGCGGCCTCTGTAGACAGCCCAGGCTCCACACACGGCAACAAAAACAAACTGCGCCAACCTGCACTACCAAACATAACAAACAGTGTTCCATCATTCCAGCCAATAACCGACAAGAAGGATTTGGGGGTGGGGGTTGGGCTGTTAGCGTGCGGAAGGGAGGGGATGGGATGAGGAGGAGGGAGGGGCGAGCTAAACTCGTTTTGTTTGAAAATACTTTGAACATCAACAAGAAGTGCCGTCACCCAACATCGCTTAGAGCACCTTTAAAATGGATTTTATAAAATTGGCATTGAAAAATGTATCATTCAGGAACTAATATCAAAGTCACAGTATTACTGGTAGTACTGGTATCGAACATTTTTGAACGATACCCAGCCCTACCAACAAGATATATTTTTCACAAACTGGTAACCCAAAAGTTGTTCTACCTTATGGCCTAAATGTGATATATTTATAAAGTCATTAGATACAACTTATATCATCTGCTTAGTCACATTAACATTTACTTTGTTTTAGATATGAGGTTGTATTTCCGCCACTGCTAGGGGTGCTGTTCTATGAAGCGCTCCCGTGGGTGGTATTAGAGGGTATGAAACAAAAGACCGATATCGGCGTATGTTTTGGAGGACTTGTTGGAGATTATTAGAATGTAGTCTATATCGACGACGTTTAATTTCCGGGATTGTTCAAGTGCCACTGCTGTTTTCTTGGTGTTGGCGTTCTAACCTCCGGTGGATTTGTGAGGACTATGGTTAACTGCTCCTCAGATCTCTGCAGGGTAAATCCAGACAGCTAGCTAGACTATCTGTCCAATCTGAGTTTTCTGTTGCACGACTAAAACTACTTTTGAACGTACACATGTTCCACCAAAACAAGTTCCTTCCCGAGGCTATTTTGCAGAGGCCCTGTGGCTCCGTCCGCCCATGACGATTGTGATTGGTTTAAAGAAATGCCAATAAACCAGAGCACGTTTTTCTCCCATTACGGAATGCTGTGTGGACTAGGCAGACCCTTTTTCGGCAGCGCTGTGGAGGAAAGTGTGGCAAATGCGAGACCAACTACAATGTGACTAAGCAGATGCAATTTGGTTTTAGAAAATATCTTGATTTGGTCCCCTTTTGTCACCTGTTACACTTTTGTTCAGGTAGGACTATGGAAAAGTCACTCCAAACATAAACCAGAGGAAGGCTGTTTTGCTGCTCGGCAGAAACAAGAGGCCCAGAAAAGTTTGAGCAACACCAACCCAAAAAGCAACACCTATAGCAACCTGAAAAGCCTGCAGAACATCATCCACGAGATAGAGCTGCTGCGGAGCTCCAGCGACCGACAGGTACAGGAGGCCATGCTGTGTAATGAGAGACTGGAGCAGGAGCTGTGGAGCTCCAAGGAGACTGTGGCTGCTCTAGAGGACTGCAACCGAGCCCTGAAGAGGGAGCAGGTGGGCATGAGGAGGAAGGTGGAGGAGGCCAGGCAGGCGCTGCTCAGCGGCCTGGGGAAGGTGAAGGAACTGGAAGCCAAGGCCAGTCATGTGCCGGCCCTGCAGAGGCACATCCTCCAGCTGGACTCAGAGCTCCTCTACTACAGGTAAGGACCCTGCGAATACTGTATTACATAAAGCGTTTTCTGTTATGTTGGCAGCAGAGCCTGCTGCAGGTGCTTCCATGATGCTATCCATTATTATACATCTTCCTCGTCTTCTTTAGTTTTGGCGCTTGGCAACAAACAGACATTACGTCACCAACTGGAATGGAGTGTGCATTAACTTGCAATCTAGGAGCAATGATGCGCCAAACTGCTTTTTTGCAGTCTAACAAATTTCTTCTGATGTTATTTTGTAGTACCGAGTAATGAAGATGCTTAGAGGAAATGTAGTGGAGTAAAAGTAAAAGTTCCCAGAAATATAAATAACAAAGTAAAGTACAGATACATGAAAATTCTACTTAAGTACAGTAACAAAGTATTTGTACTTTGTTACATTACAACACTGGACATAAGACATAAGAGACATAAGAGGCTTTATTGTCTCATTGCACCACTGTCTGACAGTATTACAACAAAATGATGTTGGTACTCCCTGAGTGCCACTTCATGGTAGTACTTCTCAATTATGGAAAAAGTCATAATCACGATTATTTTGGTCAATATTGAAATCACGATTATTTAGCACAAATACTCATTGTCTTTTGGAAAGATGTTGCATTCATTGAACTTAAAAAAACAGTGAAACGGTTTAACAACTCAACAGTGAAAACACCTTGAACACCTTTCCCTTCATGCTTTTCCCGTTCAAACATTTTTTTTCATTCAGAACACAAAGACAAAATAAGAGTTTACTTGCAACATGTAATGTGCAAAATAATTGTACAACACCAAAAGTCTGCTCTGCTCTTTCCATTTGTACGATTATTTAGACAAGACAAAGAAACAGATTTCTTTGAGAGAGAAGGTGGTTTGACAGAAGGTTGAAATATGAAAAAAAATATATATGAAAAATCCAAATAGCAACTGTTTTTGTAGCACTTTTGCTGTCTGGTCAAACTTTCAGGCGGTGTGGGTGAAGGTAAGGGTGGGGGGGTTGCAATCATGCCCTGGCTCAGCCTGTTCTCATGAACCATTTGTTCAAAAAGCTACGAAAAGTTAAGCATTGTAATTCATAAGCATTCCATGTTTGTTTTTTTGCTGTTTGCACCACATTGACGGCCGCTGTATAAGAACGCGGCTGGGCGCGTAGGGAGCTGGTCGGGGTGGATGGGTGATAACGTACAGGACTTCCAAGCCGGGGAGTGAAGTTCGCTTCCTGGGGAAAACTAAAGACTTTCACCCAGGAAATGTGTGTTCCTTGGGAGTGTTTCAAACCAAACCACGATCTTTTTCCTAATCATAACTAGTCGTTTTGGTGCCTAATTTTAACTTTTGTCGCTGCAAAACGCTGATATGTTGGATGTGGACTAAATTTAACCGTAATATTCGCCCAAACGAGCAGCAGCTCACGGTGCTCTGTACCCGGGTCAAAGTCACCGATTTTCGGCTAAACACATCTACTAACTGTCGCTGATACGACTGTGACGGAGGTCCGTAGCCCGCGTCGCAAAGCTCTGTAGTGGCTTAAACAACTAGCCGCTCGGCGTCATGGAGCTCGTAGCCAGCTGGCGGTCTCCTCATTTCATAGGACATCATACGTTTTGGTGTGCATACATTTTCGTACGATATCAGACAGACCCGTTCGTGAGAATGCGTTGTCTGACTGCCGCCCCGCTGGAAAGTGAGATTGCTGCAGTTGCAAATTGCAATACACTGTTTGCGAATGGCATTTTGATTTTGATTCTTTTTAGATGTATTTAAATAGAAATAAACATGTTTCTTCAAATGTTCTTGTGATTTTCCTATGGCATTGTGTTAATACATCAAAGAAAATACTGCCCCAAGTCACAGAGAGATGGCATAGACTAGACAAAGACCTTTATTTTTTTTTACCTCCAATCAGCTGTCAAACCATGAGCAAAAGTGTCTGGCTGTTCATCATGTCATGAGAAAGAAGGGCTTGTTTTTGGCATGTTAGTGCAGTAGTGATGCCTTTGTGGCCAGAATGAACCATAATGAATTATAATCCTTCCTAAAGTAAAATGACTTACTGTTTACTTCTGGCTTCATGCCTGGAAAACTCCGCCATGCTACTTATGAAGGCTTGATGTGGTGTACTTTTCCAATTTTCAGTCTTGTTGTGTTTTAGTCTGTTTAACAGGCATCGTGTGTGGCAGGTCGGGCCTACTCCTCCTATTTTGGTGGAAGTAAGGGTGTAATTGGACTTTTAAAGTACAAAGCCATTGGTTTAATGTTTATCTCTGCGTCTGTTGCCCCTGCTCCAACCATATAATCAGTGTCTGCAGGTCTGGCTTTCTTAGGAAGAAGATTTCTCTAAGTAGTTGTAACATCTACGTAATGATGTTATTACGGTCTCTAAGACAGAGTCACATTCAACCAAACCCATATGATTAAAGTCCTCACTACTACCTGCCTTTAGGTGGTTCTAAATAACACATTTTGCAACCACAAAACCCTTCCTTATAACCCTAAACTCCACTAATCTATGCAGACTGCGTTCCAAAGTCTTTTCACTGCCCTTCCATTGATACCCCTAATGGCAAATAATTCAACACCACAAAGGCTCTGACTTGTCTAGAGAGAGCTCCATTGAGTGAGAACCGCAACAGACTGACCGTTCTCATCAATCTCTGCTCACTTCTTTCACTCCGCTCCCGAATGAACAATACCACACAATCACCAACGTCCTATGGATCTTAGCAACCAAGCTCCATGAATATTCCCACCGAAAGCCTCAATGCTTGCTCAGTCAAGTCTCACCCAGGGACAGGGCCAGAGAGAAAGGTGCAAGTAGAGGTGTTGTGCTTTAAGAATTGAGTAGGATACAATGCTTTTTTTGTCCTACCTTACATCACAAAAGCTGTGTGACTGGGTTACCTTAAAATTAAGTCATTATTCTTTAAACACGCTTCAGTGTCAGATGTAGTAAAAGTAAAAGTACCAATACTTTGATGAAATATTACTCAAGTACAAGTGAAATTACCTATCTGAAAAATTACTCAAGTAAAAGTAATAAGTAGTTCATTTAAAATGTACTTTTGGTAAAAGTTACTTAGTTACTCTCCCATGTAGTGAAAATAGGACATATAGGGGTCATAAATCCAAAACTATTTTGTTTTTAATTAAAGAAAAATCTATACAAATGTATACACATGTAATAACAACATGACATATGTCACACATGACATTAGATGTATGTGAATTAATTTAGCCAGTGTCCTGCATACGTTGTCCTACGGGTTGCTAGTGCTAGACAGAAATTAGCAATGCCACGAAACATGTTGTTTTGCTAATTGGCAATTTGCTATTAGTCATGAAAACATTGTTTGAAGTACCAATGCACAAATACTTACCAAAACATGCTTCCGCAGATTAGATGTGGAGTTATTGAATGCTGCCAGTTCAGTCACCTTTGGCAAGCACATCTGGCATTGGACGATGATACTATTGGCCCTCTTGAATTTAAAAGAAGAACAGTCTTTCAAATGTGGCCAAGGATTTTCGTCGTTTTGGGCAGCAGAATTCGATGTTTCAGCCAGCATTTCTACTGAAAGAGTCTCTGAACCGTCGCTCGCGTGATCCACCTCCATCTCGTTCTCAATCTCCTACAGAAAGACTTGGCGCCTGGTAGGCAGCCTAGATGCTTTCTTTCAGTTTTGGTTTGTCAAAGTTTGTTTTTTTTACTCAGTAACGGATGGGATTTGTATAATGTAGCGAAATACAATACTTCACTCAAAACGTAATCAAGTACATTTTAAATGACCGATTTGAATTAAAATTACTTGAAAAATACAAAATACACAACAAAACTACTCAATACAGTAACGTGAGTAAATGTATTTCGTTACTTTCCACCTCTGCTTAGATCATATGTGATGGCTCCTTAAAAAGTCTTAAAAGGTCTTGAGATAAAATCAGGAAAATGAAGGTCTTAAATTGTCTTTAATTTACTGCAAATTAGCTGTAGGTATGTATTTTGCAGATGGTGATGGGGGAATTGTCAGGCACAGTAGACTACTGTACACTAGACTAATGTATGTGTTTGATTACACATTGCCGGCCCTATCTCCACAGTGCTGAGGAGTAAAGTGTGATTTATGGTTCTGCCGAGGCGCCACGGAGAGCTTTTCGACATAGCCTACTGAAGTGGCCTGAAGTGTATACTTGTGCGTTGGTGTGTGCGTCAATCTCTTCAAGAAAATAGCAGGCCGGCATGTGTGTGTGTGTGTGTGTGTGTGTGTGTGTGTGTGTGGGGAATGTGTGGTAGAGCGAGCGCTTCGGAGCGAGTGCTGACTCTAGAGTCCTAGTGAGAGAAACAAAGTGTCTCCCCTGTGCTTTCTGACCACGGCGGGAAATCTGTATCAGGAGAAGTTAACCCTCTCCTTGATTTCATGTTGTTTATGGAGAAGGAGAACCTGGAAATGAGTCGGGGGAAATGCAACAGTACCAAGCCGCGGCGAGAGGTGCAGGTCAGGCTACGGCCTCCACGTACCTACGTACATAGCCACGGTGTAGATTTAACGCAGAAGCATAAATCATACTTAAGGGCTAACAGACATTGCCATCGACAAAGTTCTGATCTAGACTCTGGTGGACCGTGTTTAAATCTATACAATTGTTTTTAAGTCAATATTTGTGCTTACACGCTACACGCTCATACTGCTGATCAGCGGATTTGCTTTAACTTGTTATTATCAGTTATCCCGTTTCCAGTCTTGTTAAGCTAAGCTAACCAGATTGCGTTTCATAATTACCAGTGGCGGTTCTAGACCATTCAAATAGAGGGGCCAGGCTGGGGCCACATGCAATTTTAGGGGTACCAACTATATTAAGCACAAGTACGTACCACCAACTCTCCATAGATTTGATTCTACAAAAGACTGACGATACACACGTAACAATAAACACAAGCATATTCACTCAGTGTTAAACTAGATTTAATTTATTACTGCACATGAATAAAATCCCCTCTTTGGAGATGAATGTGTGGTGAAAAATATATGAAAATATTTGCCAAATTTAGGGGGCCAGAGGGGGGGTCAAGGCTTAATATTACAGGGGCACTGGCCCTGCTTGCCCCACACCCAGAACCGCCACTGATAATTACTGTACAGATGTGAGATTGTTCCTGGAACATGTGATTTGCATCTTGTTTTAATTTTTGTGTTCTTTGCATTTGGTGATGTACTTTTTTCTCATCTAGAAAATACCCTTTTCAACTTGCCATCAACATCCCAGCAGAAATCAGCTGAATTTCAGTAGGAAATGTGGTCATCGGTATGAAACTTATATGTGGGTGTTGTTGCATAACATGTCTGTGATTTCTTTGGATTGTAAGCTAGAGCAGAGCACAGGCTGAGACTCAAATGGGAGCCGCTCTTCTAACAGGAGTTTAATAGCACAGGAAAGTCTTTGTATACTGGGATAGTCTAAAAGTGTCACTTTTATTTCGGCAGGACTATTTTTCTCCAGAAGGTAAAGGGAGTCTAAATCAGTCACTGTAGCCTATGGAGCTCTGTGGGCCAGAGGGATTAGACAATAGGAAGCACAGCGAGAGGAACAAAAAGAAATGAGGGGGGGAAGAAACCATCTGGAGGAAGAAGCAAACACTCAACTGTTTGTTCATGAAATGACGGACATGTTTTGCCAGGCACACAAGAGAGGAATAGCTTCCTTCAGCTTTCCATCTTCTTTTTATGCTCCAAAGAAAAGATGTAGAGTGGAGATACAAAATCACTCTTCATCTTTCATCCAGAACTTCTTTCTTCTTTCAGTTTTAACCTCTTGATTTCTATTTTATAGTACAGGCCATTTCTAGAGAGCACACCAAGCACATGTGTCCTAAGTGTGCAAGTTTAAAACTCACTTTCCGTTTTAATCGGCACGTCTGCAGACTCCTCTGTATGCCTCTAACCCCTGGCCCTCTGAAGGCAGGCCCCATGGGAGGCATAATCTCCTAGCCTTTTCATGCTCTCTGCATGGCGTCTGAGAACGGAGGGGAGAGGAGGGCCGCAGCAGACCATTTATCTGCCTCCGCACAAGAGCTAAAGCATTGTGTGGAGCAGGTGCTGCCACGGCATTCCTACCCTTTAAATAATGTGGAAAGGACACACTCGAGGGATGTCTGGGACCCGTGGCATTTTGCTGCTGCTGCCTTACTGTTGTTCTTGAACAGCTTTCAAAAACCCCACACTGCCAAGTGGGCTCATTTTCACATTGAACCGCTGCCCTGCTCTCCCTCTCTCTGGTTTGGAGGTATGCTGACATCAGCAGAAATACATCACACACAAAATATCTTATAAACTTATGCCACCCACCCTCGTTGGACTTCTCTCCGTGTAATAGTTCCCTCTGCTTTTAATACCCTCGTTTGTTTGACTTTGGGGGTTTCTTTGCACTTTGCTCGCTAAGGAAAGCTTAACTAGACTCTGTAAATGTTACAGCCATTGGTTTTTGGATTAAGTCCTCAGCTAGTGCTAAAAAATAATCACATCCCTGAAGTTGCTTTATTTGTATCCCAGGCTACATCTACACTACTGCGTTTTGTTTTTAAAAGGAATCTCTTTTGCTACGTTTACGCCTCGCGTCCACACAAACAGAGACGGAAACGACGACGCACGTCAGTCAGTCTTATCGGTTAGCTAGTCTTACAGACCTTTCAGTTCATCAGTTCCACCTCGTCATCGGTCCAAGCTAATAAATCCCTGGTCTTTAAACGTATATATCCATGATTTTCAACCGCAGAGTAACGACAGACAATCAGCTTCCTGTTTACACCGACACGCACATGCCCAGTGTGTGTGAATGGTCATGTGATGTGCGTTGTCAGACGTGTTAATATGGACGAAGATTAGTTCTGCAACTGGAGCTACAACTCCTGTGTGGACAGAGATAGTTTCTGTCTCAAAAACGCCGCTTAAAAATGAAAACGTAGTAGTGTTGATGTAGCCTCATAAACCACCTCATTGTACGGGTGTGACCCAAGAGGACGTGATTAATAATCGTCAGCTACGTAAACATGACCCCTCACCCGTCTCTGTCATGCTGCGGCACCAACAGTAACTGCATTTCAAGTTAAAGCTCAGGTACAGCGTGCAGTCATTTTTAACCTCTGCAGAGAAAGAAGACTGCCATTGACCGATGACACCTGAAAGAGGAAACTGCTCTTCAGGGAATGGAGGAGGGGAGGAGGGGAGGGGGGGAGGGAGGGGGGGGGGGGGGGGGGTTGTTGATGGAAAGTTCACTTCAGTGCCGCACTGTGATAAACACAGGGAGGACTCTGGGTGTCCTGGCTCTAACAGCAAACAGCTGGACTACCCCCCTCAGGCCAAAAGAACGGCTTTAGACTTTTGCTAATATGGCAGAGTACAGGATCCTATTAATTAGAAATGCTCTGACATAGCACAATAGAGCTCTTCATGTGTAATTTCACTCCTGTGTGTGAGCCTTCAGGGATGTAGTAATAAATATGCCACCAAATGCTTCCACATAATATATATATATATATATATATATATATATATATATATATATATATATATATATATTTAACCCTACCACTAGTGCATTTTCTCTGCCAAGTGCCTAAATAGCAGGCCAATACTATCAAAGAATTATGTCTTTTTCCTAAGGTGTGAAGAATAACTTAACCGATAGTCACATCCAGTACAGAGCGAGTAGCATTCTTTAATTTCGTTCAATAAGTTTTCCTTTCAGAATGTGTTATTGTGAAAGTCTAAGCTTTTTCCAAGCCTCCATTTAATTTTGGCTATGGATAAGAGATGCCTTTGATACAGGAATCTGATCAAAGGCGAGGGAAAGGCCATACAGACGTTTCAGGAAATGTGAAATTGATTATCTGTCTGCTCCACTTGTATAGTACTTCCTCGGAAACCAAGGTATGTATAGTATACCGCTATTATTCTCCACCTGATTTATAACCTTAGACAAAGTTGTTACTTTATTTCCGTGTCCTTCATCTTCTTAATGAAGAAGAAAGCCAAGAAGCACAAAATGCTAAATGTTCCTAAAGCAGCACTTTTTCATCCCTTATTCCACTTTTTTCGTCCCTTAGGGATAAAAATAAGCTGACAGAGACACAAATGTTCCTATGGCTTACATGTTAGCAAACTATTGACCATTTACTATCCCAGTAGACATGGTTTAACATTAGCATTCATTTGAAGTTGTGTATCTTTCCACCGTGCAGTATTCACTCTCCTTTTGGCTTTGTTTTGGTCTCCACTAGTTTCACCTATCTTTCACAGCGCTGTGGAGGAAGGTAATTACATTCTGGGATAGGAGGAAAAAACGCTCTGGGTTGTTTGCATTTCTTTAAACCAATCCCAATCGTCTTGGGCGGCGCTAAGCTCCGAACGCAGCGACGGTGGCTCTGTTAAATAGTCTCAGGAAGGAACTTGTTTTGGTGGAACATTTGCACCCCGCAAAAGAAAACGCCACATAATGAAGTAAACTGATCACACGATACAGTAACGTCAGCTATTTAAATTAGCTGAATACATGGTTAAACCTAATTTGCTCTTACTACCACTGTGTGTACTTTGTCCACAGCAATCCCAGTTAGAGAGGAAATGCCGTTGACATATTGCTCGTAAATCTTTACAATTATTTCCTGAAAGAACCAAGCAGGCCTGCCTTGTTGCAAGATCCAACTCTTCTTCAAAACTTGCACCAACTTTGTTTTGGACAGAATTTTATCATAAGAGTAAAGACAGAACCTCCGACTTTTTGAAGATATGGCAGTCTCACAGAGAATTTGATTTTATAAATCCTTACATTAATGTTAGGGATTACGACAAAAGGGTTATCTGAGTGCATTTATCATGCTGTTTGATTTGTTTGTTTTGTAGTTTTGTGTCTTTATTTAGTTTATTTGTATTTATGTTTTTAGCATTTCTTGTCTGTTGTGTTCTAGTATGAAGGATCTGAAATATGAATAATGCGATTTATGTATGAAATATCTTTACACTGTTTATGCAAAATAAAAAATAAATAAATAAAAATAAAAGCTTGCACCAAGCAGGCCTGCCTTGTTGCAAGATCCAAGTTTCCTTCAAAACTTGCCATTTTCAGTGTGTGGCTTGCTAGCTCAAAGTTTGCTGTTGTTTCCGGAAGCGTAGAGGTATTGTGCAGTGTGCATCAGAGCTTCTTCACTGAACACAGCTGAATGCTGCTGCTGGAAACACGGTCAATGAGAGCAGTGAGACTGAACCAAACAATAAAGTTGGATGCCAAAAACAATTAGCTAAAAAAAAAAAGAAAGAAGCTAAAACAATCCACAGAGCTGAGGCAAACTGCAAATCAGATGATAATTCATCACTTCAATCACTATGAGTGACACCTTTCAAGATTCAAAATCCTTTATTAATCCCACAACGGGGAAATTGGTGTATGTTGTGAACATAATATATATTCTGGTAGAACATTTGATATGAGTTTAACAATTTATCATCACTTACTCATATGTGGAAAGACTACAGGTCTGCTGTGTATTTTACTTTCTCTCTCTCTCTCTCTCTCTCTCTCTCTCTCTCTCTCTCTCTCACTGCCTGAGCGAATGAAGTAAATTACTAGATATTTTGATTTGGCAGGTCAATCCCGCTCATGCTGCTTTTGCGTTTGGTACATTGGCGAGAGCTGTAATGTCTGGCTAATGTCTAATTAAAACACTGATCAAACTGTGTCCAGCAGTCTGTCCACTATGTCTGTACTACTTTCAGGTGTCTGTGTTCATCCAGTTGGAATTCCCAAGCTCAGCACAGTCACCAAATACCTTATCACTGTCAAACCATGTGCACATGTCAACAGTCTAAATCTCGAACACAGTCAAAAGAAATTAGATCTAGTTTTCATGTGACAGTTGGGAGGTCATTCTTTTCACTAGCTTTTCACTCTGCTCCAAAATCATTGGAGCCCAGCAATGTGATTTAAACTCTCTCTGGGAGAAAAGTATTATTAATCATGACCATATTTTGTCCAGTGAGCTTACACTTCAGGACGGCGCTATGTGCTGCCTCCCAGAAAGAATAAGATTTATTTATTAGGACAATGCTCATTAGATAGATAGATACTTTATTCATCCTGAGGGAAATTTTTGTTAATTTATTGCGCCAGTGTTTGCCAATCGGCTAATTTTCAACTGTAGTCCTAGTTACCAACAGTTATGCATCATGTCTTTATGGTGGGAGGAAACCCACACAAACACGGGGAGGAGATGCAAACTCCACACAGAAAGGCCCTGCCCGGACTGGGGATCGAACTCTGCAGTGCCTACTTGCTGTGAGGCAGCAGTGCTAACCACTGAACCTCTGTGCCGCCCAACTGTCACTCCAAGTCGTTCATTCCCTCTGCCATTAAGCTGCTGAACGCAGAGTAGCTGCCATGAATGAAACGTTATTTTGCACAAACCTCATATTGGTTGTATGTGTTTAAAATTGGTGGATTGTTTTTTGTTATGTGCAATACACTCGGCACTTTATCGCTATTATTATTTTATCTCATCTCCTTTTATCGTATTCTATCGTCTTTATTCAGTTCTTATTTCAAATATTTTTCTTCTTGCATATTTATGGCTCTCGCACTTTCCCATGTGCATTTTTATTGTGCTCCATCTGTTATTTGATGACTAGCAGTATGAATGTGTATATGTGTCTCGGTGGACTGAAGAAACTGAATTGCCCTTCAGGGATAAATAAAGCTATCTATATCTGTAAAAAAAAAACACCCTAAGGGTGTTTGTTGGAGTCCTTTTTGGTCTCTCAAGACACAAAGCCATTTTGCAACCTCTATGCATGTCAAAAGCCCGAGCCAGAAGCTGTGGTCTTGCTACAGTATTCACTGGACACAGGCTGCAGGCCTCCCTCCAACCACTGTCAATTAAACTGCAATTAGTCACACCAAAGCCTGCGTTTGAAAAAACCTTCCACCACTTCATTCCAGAGTCCAAGCGTCTCCACAGCAACCAGCAAAGTTTTGTGTGCGTTTATACGTCCGTGCACCAGTTCCATGTTGGTCAGACTGCAGCTGCTTGCCTCTCGTGAACTAACTCCTTCTTTCCTCCACCGTGGCCCCCACTAACTTAAACATGACTCTCTGATTGATTGCCTGAAATCATGCTGCAATTATTGACCTTCAGTGAAGTCAGTCGTTTCTCCCCGCTGTTGCAAAAAGAAACCTAAAGTAGTACAAAGATGCAGAGCATAATGTTATCTTACGCCATAGTCTGCCTGGTGCCAACAGGATAAAAGCATGAGTGCTCCGTGACGTTTTTTTTCTCTTCTTTTTTTCAGGCTGTTGAAAAAAAAAACGTTTTGAGATTTTCTCTTTTTTCCGCAAGACATCATCATCTGGAAACACTTATTCTGTGATTTACGAAGGCCCCTATCAGATTTCCCCCAACACAAAAGAGCAGACAGCAGGAGAAACCTAGAAAATTCAAACCATTACAGAAAGATTGATCCGCCCAAACTGCACTCAGTCTTTTTTTCAGTAACAAATGTTTGAATGTGTCTTTCACATAAAGGAAAACATGACATATAGAATAAAAGTGTGACATGTAACATAGCTTAGAAAACTGTCTATGTGCTTAAAAAGTTCTGTGCTCTTATTTTGTTCTATCCAGTGTCAGCTTGTGTGAGTTTACCTCACATCTTGCAAGCTAACGTCTGCACAGTAACAGCACCATTCTACCATTGACCCACTTTTACTGTAAAAATGCCTTAAAGATACAATGTCTGGCTTCAATTACCCCACCCAGTTTTGGCGTACAACATCACAGGCCTCTATAAAATGATCGTGGCAGTTGTAGATGTGGCTTAATACACACTGCCTTGTGTTACTTGATATGTTCTCTTTGATGTTGGCAATTGGTTCGGACTGAACTTTTCTCATATGTGCAAATCTGTGCAAAGAGTACTTTTAGCCCCGTGGTCAGTGCCAGTTTATGTGCAGTGACATACACAGCAGCAAAGATGGGGTCACGTACATGTATTTGCAGAGAACATGCCGTTCATACAGCTATATGAAGCTTACAGTGCTCTCTTTCAGGTCGGAGGTGTCGAAACTACAACTCCCAAGCAACACTGGGGCAGAGCAGCAGCTGAGTGTTGTCAGCAGGCCGGCACAGAGATGTTGCTCGGACTCCCAACATGACCGATGTTCTCCGACAGGGCGTGCTGTGACGACCCCGGATAAAAGTATGACTTTTTATTTTTATTTTATTACACAAAGAAGGGGAAAACGTTACATACATACCGATCATACAGTTATTAAGAAAACATTGGTGAAATGACGAAACAATTTCAAATAAAAACAATGCTGATTAAGGCATTGCAGCGTAATGCTATGCTCATAGAGAAACATATATAGTCATTTTTGGTAAACAGTCACAAGAGCAAGGATTTTGACATATAAGAATAAAGTTTTCTCACCATTCTATGGATTTTTTTCCAGATAAGAGTAAGACATGTTTTTAATGAAAGCACAGAATACAGCGCTATCGTCCCTCTACTGGGCAGTTGACAGTTTCTGTTGGTAAAGAGAGTAACTTCTTTACCATTCCATCATTTAAGAACCAGTCTAACAGAGTGCGTTATATACTCACATATAGCCTACATTAATTAATTGTACAATTTTTTTGTTCTGTGAAATGTCAGAAAATAGTGAAAAACGCATGTAACAACTTCTCAGAGACCAATGGGACATCTTATTGCTTGTTTTGTTCGACCAACTGTCCAAAACCCTGTAAATGTTCAGGTTTTTATGACAGTGGTGCCCAACCTTTTTGGTCTGATGTTCCCCCACAGCCCTGTGATAAACTCACATACTCCAAGGGTTCATCAATTTCCCAATGTATGTTCCAAAAGTATGACACTATTCATAATATAAAAGTGGATATTGTTAATTTGTCTTGTTGAACTGTCAGTATTTAGATTGCTGAATGTTTCAACCATTAATCTATTACTTTAAAGTGCTCATATTATGCTCATTTTCAGGTTCATAATTGTATTTAGAGGTTATATCAGAATAGGTTTACATGGTTTAATTTTCAAAAAACACCATATATTTGTTGTACAGCTCATTGCTGCAGCTCCTCTTTTCACCCTGTGTGTTGAGCTCTCTGTTTTAGCTACAGAGTGAGACATCTCACTCTGTACCATCTTTGTTGGGAGTCGCACATGTGCAGTAGCTAGGTAAGGACTACTAGCCAGTCAGAAGCAGAGTAGGAGGATGTGCCCTGATAGTACCTAGGTAAGGACTACTAGCCAGTCAGAAGCAGAGTAGGAGGATGTGCCCTGACAGTACCTAGGTAAGGACTACTAGCCAGTCAGAAGCAGAGTAGGAGGATGTGCCCTGACAGTACCTAGGTAAGGACTACTAGCCAGTCAGAAGCAGAGTAGGAGGATGTGCCCTGATAGTACCTAGGTAAGGACTACTAGCCAGTCAGAAGCAGAGTAGGAGGATGTGCCCTGACAGTACCTAGGTAAGGACTACTAGCCAGTCAGAAGCAGAGTAGAAGGATGTGCCCTGACAGTACCTAGATAAGGACTACTAGCCAGTCAGAAGCAGAGTATGAGGGCGTGCCCTGACAGTACCTAGGTAAGGACTACTAGCCAGTCAGAAGCAGAGTATGAGGGCGTGCCATGCTAGCAGCTAGGTGAGCATTATAACGTGTGTTCCAAAGTGACCACGTTTGTCTCTGAAGTAAAGGCTGGACTACAATAGAGCTGTTTGGAGCAGTTTGTGAACAGTGTTTTCTGTTGGAGATGGTAAGTCCCTTTGGGGGGGACTTTGGGCTTTTTCACTTTGTAAACCTATAACATGCACAAAAACGATAAAGGAAAGGGGAAAAGCCAAAAAGCATAATATGAGCACTTTAAGCTAACTATTTCAACTGTTATCCATTTCTTTCAGCAAATTATATGAACTGTTTAGCCATTACTTTTAGCTAACTATTTTAACCGTTTTCTATTACTTTTAGCTGAATATTTCAACCATTTATCCATTACTTTTAGCTCCCTGTTTAAACTTCTGTGCTAGAATGCACATACTCTTTTATAACTGCAACATGTAGATAGATAGATAGATAGATAGATAGATAGATAGATAGATATGTATTGATCCCAAAAATGGGAAATTACAGTGTTACAGCAGCAAAAATATCAGTCACACAGCACAGAATATACATAAAATACTAGGATACAATATACAATAATAGAATACAATACAATATACATACATACATACAATATACATGAAATAATAATAAGATGGAATGCAAGAACAAATATTTAAAATATATACAAGTTGGGAATACAACATGTAGTGTTTAGGTGTCTCCACGTACCCCCTGGCAGAAGTAGCCCTGATTGGGAATCACAGTTCTGTGATATGAAACACAGAAAAGCAGAACATCCTTCCACTGTAGAAGCTGGAGCCAGAGAATGGATAGTGTTTTTGCCTGGTTAAAATAGTTACTATTACGAATAAACGATTACTTGACTAATTGTTTCAGCTCTAGTCTCAGGCCTTTTCTTCCCTACACCTCTGGCTGCCACCCTCTATCATAATGATAATAATGATTATGTCAATGCTGATGGTGTGTTGTTGCGCATAGTGGAGGAGCAGCTGTTTCGTTCAGTGGAGGGCCAGGCAGCGTCCGACGAGGAAGAGGATAAGTGGACCGACGATCAGCAAAAGCAGGTGGACGAGGTGAAGAGGATCTTGACAAGGCTGTCCTGCTGTGGGGAAAGGTACTGCCAACCATATCACCAGCACTTTATCTTGAAGGTGCACTATGAGTTCCTGCATGGTTTCAGCGCGATTTCATTTTTGTCTCAAACCGTAGTCATCTCTCCTTGATCCTCTAGCTTCCTGCCCCCTGAACACACCGTGAAAAAGCCCGGTCAGACAACACAGGGGTCGTAAACGTCAAACAAACACTAGAGGCACAGGCTGAGCACCAAAATACAACAAACCACATTCCAGCCAATCACCAACAAGATGGTTGGGGGAGGGGGTGGGGGTTAGTGCACATACACTAACAAACGTGGTTTGTTGTATTTTGGTGCCTATCCTGTGCCTCTAGTGTTTGTTTGACGTTTACGACCCCTGTGTTGTCTCCCGAGACCGGCTTTTTCACGGTGTGTTCAGGGGGCAGCCAGCTAGCGGATCAAGGAGAGATGTCTACGATTTGAGACAAAAATGAAATTGCGCTGAAACCATGCAGGAACTCATAGTGCTCGCTGTCTGTCAGCTGCTCTCATTGTTCGCCTTCTTCTAAAATACTAGAAACACTAAAGCAAAACCCGAAAACCCAAGACTTTGTTGCCCCATTATCTCTGAAACCAATGTTGGCGAGTAACTCAGATATTCTGTCCAATAGACCAGCGACTGTTACCACCGTGTGACATTTGTTTACAATGTTCGGTGCATTTGACAAAGTGCAGTGTGAACGCAAACCGAACCAAATGAAAAATGCGACAATGTTGCAACTTCACCCCTGAGTCTACCGAACTATAGTTGTGAAAGCGCCCTAAAATGCATTGTTGCTCAGACATGACTTGCCCCGAGACACAGTAATGAGACGCATCATTCCCCAGTTTGTCAAACTGCAGTGTTTTCCCTACCATTATAAGACTTAGGTGCAGCACGCGAGCCAATTTGGCCTAATGAATGTAACTAAATGACTTTTCTCAGATCCAATGATTGGTCCCAAATGGACTTATTTAGCAAGTTTTGTCCTTAAATGTTTTGAGTATTATTTATTTATTATCTGCTCTAGCTTTTCCAACGTTTTAGACACAGATGTGGTAATAATAATGGTCTAAAATTATGTGAAACTGCATTTTTTTTCTTTTATGAAAAACGTTTTCTTGAGGAAGGACCCCTAAAAAAAAACCTCACCAAATACGTGCACCTAAGTCTTTCACAAACCTAGGGGAAAAAAAACTATACAACCTATTTGACAGCTATTGTCGCTCTGAGCCTGATGGACTTTGTGTCTTCTGGTACGTGTTGTTGATCAGGTGCGACGACAAGGCGCTCAAGAAGCTGATGTCTAATTACGGGAGCTCGAGGAGCGAGGAGAGCTGCAGCGCTGTGGTGGAGCTCCTGGAGAGGGTGACCAGGTTGCATAAGCAGCTGGAGCTGAAGGAAAGCCAGGCAGGGATAGACATGGACCAGGTACAAAACTGCTACTGATCTCCATCACACCAGGGTGGGCTACTACAATATCCTATGCCCCGGTCTGCTCCATCCATTTCTATGAAATTGTTCTCTCTGGACAATGTTCTGCCTTGCTTTAGTCACTTTGTGGCTGCCTGTATGGTGTTAAACTAAACTTAGCACAAAAAGTAAGGAAATTTGTGTTTGGTAGATTATTTCTCTGTGGTAACAATGCATTCTTCAACCAGCATTTGTCACAAGTCAGCCAACGTGGTTGTGTTGTGTCACTCTGGCACAAACAGCACGCCCAAGCTGATCCCACAAGTGTTCAATGGGGTTGAGGTCAGGACTGCTGGTTGAAGAATGGGATGCCATCCCACAGCAATGTGTGACCAGGCTGGTGACCAGCATGAGGAGGCGGTACCAGGCTGTTGTGGCTGTGTATGGTTCTTCCACACGCTACTGAGGTTCCTGTTTGTGAAATGAATAAATTGTTAAATTGCCAATATGTCTTGTTTCTTCAAACTTCAATCATCCAATCATCCAATCCACCAAACACCAAACGAGTCAATGGCAGAATAAGCTGTTTGGCATTGGCAGAGAAGATTTGGCAAATTTTTCATGGGCGCAACCCACATACTCAGCACTGCTGCTCATCCCACAAATGCATGTTCCTTACAAATGGGGCACCATTTGAAAGGGCTTTCCAACGGTATAAGATTTATTGCCAAAAAGCATTGTTACCACAGAGAAATAATCTACCAAACACAAATTTCCTTACTTTTTGTGCTAAGTTTAGATAAGAGAGGATTGTCGAAGGTTGTTATGAAAGTGGAGGGCTTCAAAGGCAAAACCACAGCTTGCGGCATGATCCTGCAGCTTCCACCTAACCAAACCACTAGCACCCGAGCCTCCCTCAGTGTGTGTGTGTGTGTGTGTGTGTGTGTGTGTGTGTGTGTGTGTGTGTGTGTGTGTGTGTGTGTGTGTGTGTGTTTGCAGCTGTTTCTCACTGGAGTTGTCCCGCATGACACTCAGGAATATCATAAATTAAAGCTCTCTTGTTACAGTCGAGTAGTATTTTCACAACACAGGAAGACAGGCAGAAGGGGGAACCGTGACGTAACGTGTTCCCAGAACGTCTCAGCACTCCGAGAGGAAAAGTTCAAACTAAACAAAGTCATGACTGTGAGGCTTTGTTTATGTGCAGGATGTGTGTGGTGAGACCTTTGTCCTTCACTACGCTATGACGTAAAGGTGCAGTGCAGGGATTTCCAACCTTTTTGGCAGACTAACCTATAGTACATTGTGGGCTGAAAACTCACTCTAACCCTCAACATTTGACATACATTTACGTTGGGTATATTTATATTGAATAAACTTGTTCAACAGGACAATAATGTTACATTTAACCTAGTAAATGTAACATTTTTGTATTGACATATCCAGCTGCTCTTGTCAAATTATGTACAGCCTAAGAATATATCTTGTGTTTCTTTTTACAGGATAAGATTGACAATATTCAAGTTTTCTTTATTGTCAACAAATCCAAATCCATCCATGAAAAGACCCAAACCAACATTGAATTGATCCTATTAACCAATGGGTTTGGGGCAGGTTTCCTGCCCTGAAAAATTAAAATTGCAATTACGACCTATATCTACGTTCATTGTTAGGCAGCGTCCTCTAGTGGCCATAGTAACGCTGACTTATGATGTGAGAAAAGCTATAGGTAAGGTCATAGGTGGTGGATGGTTCAAACAATACACAGGACAGGAGATTTTTTAACTTTACGGAACTACGTTGCGTTCTATGTCACATGCGTAATTACGTTATGTCCTCCATACGCACGGAAGTAAAGTAACGTAACAATTGTACTGATTTTAACCCAAACCTAAAGATCTTTTTGTAAACTTAACTAAGGAGTTTTGGTGCCTAAACCTAACCAAACTGTGACCGTTTCACAACGTTAACCACATGTTTAAAACCGCGACCATTACGTTTATAGCCTGGCATAGCCAGTCTGGAACCCCTCAGTTCATGTTTGATTTTCCAAGGGGCATTAATAATAGTGCAGACCAAAATACCAAAACACCAAAACAAGTTCCTTCCCGAGACACCGTCGCTGCCTCCGGAGCTTAGTGCGGCCCAAGATGATTGTGATTGGTTTAAAGAAATGCAAACAACCCAGAGCGTTTTTTTTCTCCTATTCTGGAATACATCTGTGGTGTAGCCAGACCTTACTCCACAGCGCTGTGGAGATACAGCTGGCAATGCGAGACTAATTATTTCTTAACAAGATAGTAGTGTTCTTTCTATTTATTTCTTTTAAACTAACACGAAAGGAGACCTGACCGAATGCCAGGTAGAAGCAGGTTTTCATTTTCATTTCAAAATGTATTAAACAGGAAAGGATTAAAAAGTAACATTTAGTTACAGTTTAAAAACGGGCCTGACTCAGTTTAAAAACTGGTTTCCAGCAGGTTCCTGTTCTGCAGAGACATGGAACATAGGACACAGTTACGGCACATGAAGACAAAATCACATGTACAGGACATCAGCATGGGCAACACAGATACAGACAACTAAAACAACAATACAGACAATGCTAACAAGACTTGGACAATACAAGAACAATCAGTGAATGCAAGTTTAACTGTTGAGAAGGAACAGTTTGTATGCCTTTTTGAAATATGTGATGGATGGTAGTGTTCTGATGTGATGGGGAATGTCATTCTAAATTTTGGTTTATGTATGAATAAAGGATTTCTGACCATAGTTGTTTTTGTATGGGGGGGTCTGGAATGAGTGCCTGTGAGACTGACCTAGTGAGGCGTACTGGTCTCATATTGTGTGTCGGAAGAAGAGCAGCAAGTGTTGGTGAAGTGCTATTTTGAATCTGAAAATAAAATGTCTGTCTGTCTGTTAGTGTGATCGGTGTGTGTTATCTTCCAGATGAAGGACTCTCTGGTGCAGGAGCTGCAGCAGAAGGCAGAGGAGACTGAGCTGCTTCAGATGGAGCTGCAGATGCTGGAGACGGAGAGGGTTCGCCTGTCGCTGGTGGAGGAGAAACTTGTGGACATCCTGCAGCTGCTCCAGCAGCTCAGAGACCTGGTTAGTCACAGATATAGTTAGGGGTGAGGTAGTCTATATCGACAATGTTCCACTGCCGGGATTGTTCAGGTCCCGCCAGAAATTCGGCCGGATGTCGCTCTTTTTAGGTAGATCCTAAATCAGATCTGCTAGAATTGTCGACGTAGTTAGGTTTAGGCATAGGGAGTGGAGATTGGTTAGGGTTAGGGTAAGAATACCAGGGTAAGCCAATCAGAGGCAGAATAAGGCGGGCCACGAGGAACTTTCTTTGACGTCGACACGTCTAGCAGATCCGGTCTAGCATTTACCCTCTTTTTAGGCCGGATGTCCGTTACCTTCCTCTTTCTTTGTGTTGGCGTTCTAAACTCTGGTGGATTTGTGAGGACTATGGTTAACTGCTCCTCAGATCTCTGCAGGGTAAATCCAGACAGACAGATCTGTCCAATCTGAGTTTTCTGTTGCACCGTCTTTGTTACTGCGTGGACTAGCCAGACCCTGCTCCGCGGTGCTGTGGAGGAAGGTCTGGCAATGCAAGACTAGGGCTGAGGGAAATATCGATACAGCATAGTATCCAGGGGCGGAGCCAGACATTGTAAACATTCGGGGCTCAGCCAAAACCTAGGGGGAGGTCCCAGGGAATGCTCCATTCACAGCAGCTATTGCACAATTTTTTTTAAGCCATTTGATAAAAGACCTTGAATGGAGTCCTGTATGGGGCTCCAGTGGGGGACTCCATAGTTCTGCTGGGGGACTTCAACGCGCACGTGGGAAATGATGGAGACACATGGAGAGGCGTGATTGGGAGGAACGGCCTCCCTGATCTAAACCAGAGTGGTTGTTTGTTGTTGGACTTCTGTGCTAGTCATGGATTGTCTATAACGAACACCATGTTCGAACATAGGGATGCTCATAAGTGTACTTGGTACCAGAGCACCCTAGGCCAAAGGTCAATGATCGATTTTATAATCGTTTCATCTGATCTGAGGCCATATGTTTTGGACACTCGGGTGAAGAGAGGGGCAGAGCTGTCAACTGATCACCATCTGGTGGTGAGTTGGGTCAGAGGGTGTGGGAAGACTCTGGACAGACCTGGTAAGCCCAAACGGGTAGTGCGGGTAAATTGGGAACGTCTGGAGGAGGCCCCTGTCCGACAGACTTTCAACTCACACCTCCGGCGGAGCTTTTCGTGCATCCCTGTGGAGGCTGGGGGCATTGAACCCGAGTGGACAATGTTCAAAGTTTCCATTGCTGAAGCTGCGGCGGGGAGCTGTGGTCTTAGGGTCTTAGGTGCCTCAAGGGGCGGTAACCCACGAACACCGTGGTGGACACCGGTGGTCAGGGAAGCCGTCCGACTGAAGAAGGAGTCTTTCCGGGATATGTTATCCCAGAGGACTCCGGAGGCAGTTGCAAGGTACCGAAGGGCCCGAAGGGCTGCAGCCTCTGCCGTGAAAGAGGCAAAGCAGCGGGTGTGGGAGAAGTTCGGAGAAGACATGGAGAAGGACTTTCGGTCGGCACCAAGGTGCTTCTGGAAAACTGTTCGCCACCTCAGGAGGGGGAAGCGGGGAACCATCCAAGCTGTGTACAGTAAGGATGGGACGCTGTTGACCTCAACTGAGGAGGTAATAGGGCGGTGGAAGGAGCACTTTGAGGAACTCCTAAATCCGACTAATACGCCCTCTATGGTAGAGGCAGAGCTGGAGGATGATGGGGGATTGTCGTCAATTTCCCTGGTGGAAGTTGCTGAGGTAGTTAAACAACTCCACAGTGGCAAAGCCCCAGGGATTGATGAGATCCGTCCAGAAATGCTTAAAGCTCTGGGTGTGGAGGGGTTGTCTTGGTTGACACGCCTCTTCAACATTGCGTGGAAGTCGGGGACGGTGCCTAAGGAGTGGCAGACCGGGGTGGTGGTTCCCCTTTTCAAAAAGGGGGACCAGAGGGTGTGTGCCAATTACAGGGGTATCACACTTCTCAGCCTCCCCGGTAAAGTCTACTCCAAGGTGCTGGAAAGGAGGGTTCGGTCGATAGTCGAACCTCAGGTTGAAGAGGAACAATGCGGATTCCGTCCTGGTCGTGGAACAACGGACCAGATCTTTACTCTCGCAAGGATCCTGGAGGGAGCCTGGGAGTATGCCCAACCGGTCTACATGTGCTTTGTGGATCTGGAGAAGGCGTATGACCGGGTCCCCCGGGAGATACTGTGGGAGGTGCTGCGGGAGTATGGGGTGAGGGGGTCCCTTCTCAGGGCCATCCAATCTCTGTACGACCAAAGCGAGAGCTGTGTCCGGGTTCTCGGCAGTAAGTCGGACTCGTTTCAGGTGAGAGTTGGCCTCCGCCAGGGCTGCGCTTTGTCACCAATCCTGTTTGTAGTATTTATGGACAGGATATCGAGGCGTAGTCGGGGTGGAGAGGGGTTGCAGTTTGGTGAGCTGGGGATCTCATCGCTGCTTTTTGCGGATGATGTGGTCCTGATGGCATCGTCGGCCTGTGACCTTCAGCACTCACTGGATCGGTTCGCAGCCGAGTGTGAAGCGGCTGGGATGAGGATCAGCACCTCTAAATCTGAGGCCATGGTTCTCAGCAGGAAACCGATGGAGTGCCTTCTCCAGGTAGGGAATGAGTCTTTACCCCAAGTGAAGGAGTTCAAGTACCTTGGGGTATTGTTCGCGAGTGAGGGGACAATGGAGCGGGAGATTGGTCGGAGAATCGGCGCAGCGGGTGCGGTATTACACTCAATTTATCGCACCGTTGTGACGAAAAGAGAGCTGAGCCAGAAGGCAAAGCTCTCAATCTACCGGTCAGTTTTCGTTCCTACCCTCACCTATGGTCATGAAGGCTGGGTCATGACCGAAAGAACGAGATCCAGGGTACAAGCGGCCGAAATGGGTTTCCTCAGGAGGGTGGCTGGCGTCTCCCTTAGAGATAGGGTGAGAAGCTCAGTCATCCGTGAGGAGCTCGGAGTAGAGCCGCTGCTCCTTCGCGTCGAAAGGAGCCAGTTGAGGTGGTTCGGGCATCTGGTAAGGATGCCCCCTGGGCGCCTCCCTAGGGAGGTGTTCCAGGCACGTCCAGCTGGGAGGAGGCCTCGGGGAAGACCCAGGACTAGGTGGAGGGATTATATCTCCAACCTGGCCTGGGAACGCCTCGGGATCCACCAGTCGGAGCTGGTTAATGTGGCTCGGGAAAGGGAAGTTTGGGGTCCCCTGCTGGAGCTGCTACCCCCGCGACCCGTTACCGGATAAGCGGAAGAAGATGGATGGATGGATGGATGGATTTGATAAAAGAATACATCATTACACAAAATACACAAAAGAATGTACATCATTTAGGTAAAAACAAGATAGTTGCCGAGGAAAATAATCATCCTGTAGAGCCTAGATCCTAATTCTTCTCCAACTGTTTTCATCATTCTCAAACCACAACACAACAAACGTTGAGGATAACTCATTTTCACTCCTGGCACATATAAAAAGAGGCAAAAATGGTCTGATGTAAATATTTTTAAGTTACATAACATATGGTACGGTTGGAATCTGGCGTAAACAGCATTACTAATCTTGAAATCTATTTTCAGCAAAGTTCACAGAATGAATGGCGAAATTTCCCCACAGTAACAGAACTTTTGCCAGTCGAGTCAGGAGGGGAAATTACCCAAGGTTAAAGTGAATTTAAAACCCCAAAGTTCAGGGCTTTTGAGAAAACATTGGAGGCTGGAGCACCAGAAGCCACCCCCTCGCTCTGCCCCTGGAAGTATTGCGATGTTTTCTGTGGGAATACTGTATCGATACACAGGCGCCAAGAATCTGTCTTTTATCATTTAAATTGCACATGAGAATTTAACAAAACAGAGAGTTAGTTGAATGATAAAACAGATGTTGACAAAGTTTTCCTTTGGGGACATAATTTGAAGTTAGAAAAAAAGTCATGAATTGTGGGTAGAGCAGGCGCACATATACTGAGAGGTTTATGCCTCGACGCAGAGGTCCAGGGTTTGAATCCGACCTGTTCTGTCAAATTAAAAGCGGAAAAGCCCAAAAAAGTAAATTAAAAAAAGTCATGAATTGCCGACAATAATATAGTATTGTGACAAAAGTATCGTGGGGCTTCTGGTGATTCCTACCCTTAGTTATAGTACGGGGTAACTGCACTGTTGAGTCTGAAGAAGTCAATTCTGATAGCAGTATTTTAGGGTCAAAGCTTCTTATAACCAAGGCTTTGTGTTACTGTAATATTAACAGCAGTAAGACCATCATTCGAACGAAAACTCTTACTGAAACTCAAAGTCAAACTGAAAATCATTTTTGTTGTGTTGGCAGTTGAGAGAAATCCACCCACGCTGCACTGGAATAATTTTTCTGGTCAGACATCAGAAAGAAAAGAAAATTGAAAGTATTCACAAACATTGCTCAAGGACAAACCATATGGACATGAACTTACTCTACTATAATTTGAATTAACATGGATTTCTGTCCATTCTTTTGTGATCCGACCCAAACTCTGGGATTGATTATAGATCGAGAGAGAAGCAAATTAATTTCAGTTGTTGAACATGTGTGCGAGCTTCTGCGGTTACGAGACTCCAAATTGCCTGTTAAAGTGCCTGTTAATTGCCTGATAGTCATCTGAGAATAGCTCTCTCTTGTTTCAGAACGTCTCACGGAGGTCTCTTGGGAAAATCTTGCTCAGCACTTTGGGGTCCTGCAGCGACCCACAACACGGTTAGTAGAGCTCACACGCCCAATAAAATCAATGCAGGTCCTGTGAAATGTGATAATGAAAATTTACAGTTACTTAGAGCGGGGAATTAAATTAGATTCTCGCTGGGTCGTCTGTAACACGATTCCCTCAGCGGTCACATCTGTTCTGTTTTTGCACAGGGAAAGCCCACATTCTGGAGGTGCTCAACGCTCTCTATCATGAACTGGCTGCCTGTGAGATCCTGTCTACCGGTGGACCTTTGGAGCGAACACAGAGTCAGCAGTCTCTCAACGCCCTCATCATCTCCTGCTAATCAACACTGCCTCCTGCTGGGCCAGTGATGCTCCAACAGCCTTTTGAGAACACTGAAAGCTTAACAGTGGTCGAAAAACAAGCTGATGGATGTGTATAGTGTAATTATATTGTAGTTTATATACTCCTCGGACCCTATTATCTATAAAGGGATAGTAGTCTAGAATGTTAATTACTATAGCAAAGGGCTTTATTACATATTAAGGAAATTCGTGCATATACATGTTTTTTTCAAGATCTTGTATTGCACATAACTCTTTTGTGATCCAATATGGATTTCTTTGTTTGTTGCCACAACAGAGTTCTGAATGTGAAAATGTTGAAATAAGCTAAACCTTAAAGGGGCATAAAGTGAAATGTATGGACTGCAACTGGTCAACAACATCCCTGATAGAATTTATAGAATTGAAAGGAAACTGCTGCAGTAGTCTTGCATTGCCAGCTAGTCCACACAGCATTCTGGGATGGGAGAAAAACGTGCTCTGGTTTACTGGCATTTCTTTAAACCAATCATAATCGTCTTGGGCGGTGCTAAGCGCCGGACGGAGCAATGGTGCCGCTGCAAAATAGCCTCGGGAAGAAACTTGTTTTGGTTAAACGTGTACGTTCGAAGGTTGTTTTAGTCGTGCAACAGAAAACTCAGATTGGACAGATGAACGTTGCTGAAAATAGATTTCAAGATTAGTAATGCTGTTTACGCCAGATTCCTGCCCCACCATACGTTATGTAACTTAAAAATATTTACATCAGACCATTTTTTCCTCTTTTTAGGTGCCAGGAGTGAAAATTAGTTATCCTCAACGTTTGTTGTGTTGTGGTTTGAGAATGATGAAAACAGTTGGAGAAGAATTAGGATCTAGGCTCTACAGGATGATTATTTTCCTCGGCAACTATCTTGTTTTCCCCTAAATGATGTACAGATTTTTAGGCATTCTTTTATCAAATGGCTTAAAAAAATATAGTGCACATAGCTGCTGTGAATGGAGCATTCCCTGGGACCTCCCCCTAGGTTTGGGCTGAGCCCCGAATGTTTACAATGTCTGGCTCCGCCCCTGGATACTATGCTGTATCGATATTTCCCTCAGCCCTAGTCTTGCATTGCCAGACCTTCCTCCACAACGCCGCGAAGGAGGGTCTGGCTAGTCCACGCAGCAACAGAAAACTCAGATTGGACAGATAGTCTAGTTAGCTGTCTGGATTTACCCTGCAGAGATCTGAGGAGCAGTTAACCATAGTCCTCACAAATCCACTGGAGGTTAGAACGCAATCACAGAGACAGAGGAAGGTAACGGACATCCGGGCGAAATGAGGGACATCAGGAGAAATTACCAGCAGCACCAGAACAATCCTGGAAATGAACCGTTGTCGATATAGACTACTGCTGCAGTATCTCAAATCACAAACTTCTGTACTTACACTTGCTATCCAGGGGAAACATCAGCTATTTGGTATCTACTCATCTGTCAGCGGTATATGCATCACATGAACTGGACCAATGAAAGAATGCAAAATGTAAATGCTGAAAGCTTTTTCCAAAGCTTTTGACCATATCACACGACCTTTATCTGCAAGATGGAGTTCACCATAGATGTTATTTTATGTTATATACAGTATATTTGCCATTAACCGGCTACACGTTTTGTCACAGAGGAGTGAGTGAGCATGGCTGACCTGCCCTTTCCCAGCCCTGCCCACGTTAATACTTTTTCACAGAGGTATTTTTTTTTAAATTTCCAGGGTAGGTAGAGGTACTTCATCCAAAACTCTGGGGTTTAGTTCCTTTTTTTTTTAACCCTTGTGTGGTGTTCATATTTTTGTTACACAGCCAATGTTCCCGGGTCTGGTGGACCCACCACATTATTAGGCTTTTAAATCAATACAACCATAACAATTTATGTAAAAATACTTAATAGATGTTTACTTTAGCTCAATTACCAATGATATATACATCATTTATGGTTCATATTTGCCATATACCCCTATGGGATCAAATCTATGACCATATGATCGTTTTCGTTTTTTTGTGAGAAAACAAGGAAATTCAATTATAAAAAAGGTAAAAAAAAAAAAAACAGAAACAAGATTTTTGATCATTATTGGTGCTTATTTCTTAGAACGTAATCAGAACAGGTGAAAGTGCTTGAAATGTAACCATTTTGTAACTTTGTGTGGGAATAGCAGGTGCAGAAAGACAACATAGTTTCATAGCACCTACGTTTAAATCCACTCGGGTCCAGTAGACCCGAACACCTCATATGTAATAGTTATGTGTAGGGGGGGGTGTACTGTGTGTCATGGAAAATATGTTATTTTTTATGTTCTTCATAGAAAATGAGCCAAGGCCAATGAGTTTGAGTTAGAATAAATAATAAATAGCATAATTTTTCTTTTAGCAAACATTGAAAACGGGTCCCACAGCCTGAACACCACACAAGGGTTAATATAATAGAGCCTTACACATTCTGAAACATGAAACCTCTTATCATTCAATGGATGAGTTGTATTGTCATCTCTGTCTTGAAATTCGAGCCTCAGATGCAAACCCACTCACGGTTGTTATTGAATCATGCCATTAAAGCCTTTTATGTACGCAGTCTGGATTGCTGTGATTTTTTTTTAAATGTTCGTTGTTAAAATGTCTAACTCCCACTGCTGCCAACTCAAAAACCCTGATCCACATCCATGTCGCAGCCATTAGAAAACTACTCAGCATCAAAAACCTCAGGCCGCATGTCGTACCAACATTTGGTACCACAATGGTAGATTACTTTCCAAAGTAATTTCTTTAAAATTATATTATTTTTAACATAACTTTTAATTTCTTATCATAAATACCTTACATTTCTTTTATCTACTGTACAGGCTGGGAATTTGTTTTAGCGATCATTTCAAGTTTACATTTTTTATCAGTTCTGAGTTTTAATGTTGAGTTTGGGTTTTGTCTTTTATGCATTTGTTGTTGAGTGTATTAAAGGCCCATCCAGACACGGTCATTGCAAATTACTGTAGCTTATACATGCTGTGGTGTGTGGCATTGGTTTACGCTACATACTATTGTCCCTATACAAATAAACATTAAAATAAATTAAAAACTCTAATTTACTAAGGAATAAATGATGAATTCAAGCTTTGAATTGCTAGACTGTACTCTGAAGTCACTTAAAGACCTTCTAAATGTAAGTTTGATTGACTTTATAGCAGAATTTGTAGATGTGCTGTCTGTTTTAGTACCAACATATGATCATATGTTATTCATTGGCCATTTAGGCTACATATGCTATACCTTGATCTTATGTTAGAACATTATCTTATCTTGAATGTCCACATGAGTGATGTGCAGCTGTCCTCCATGTATCACTCCTTCCACTGGCTTAAATACAAAAACAGCTGGTCACATTATGTAGTTCTATACTTCTAATAGCACTAATCTACTGGACTCTATTGCCACTTATAGTAACTAGTATGGTTTTCAAATGAATGTAGTGGAGTAAAAAAGTACAATATTTCTCTCTGAAATATAATGTAGAAGTATAAAGTAGCAGTATAATATGATAATGTATAATGATAGTTGGTTAAAGTAGACTGAGTAGGCTACCTTTATAAGTAGCCTAGCCTACGTGCTTGAGCAGCTACTTCACTAGACAGAGCTCGTGCTATTTAGTAGAGTTGCGTCGCTCGGCAAACCCCGAAATCCCGCGAGACAACAAGGGTCATTACGAAAGAAGCGGACTGCCTAAATAAAGAAAGCAAATAACCACGGATGCATTGGCAAACAACAGTTTACCAGGTAATTCATGATACAATTGTTGCAAAATTGCAAAAGAAACGGAAGTAGAGAGAACTTCAAACGAGATCTCGCGGGATATCATGGGTTGCTTAGCGACGGGACTCCAATCACACCAGCATACTGTTACCTGTCCCAGTGTGTTTTACTCAGTCGCGTGTGCTCTTTTCTGTCTTTCAAAACTAAATGAACACCTGTTGGTTATATTGGTGGAAGTAGGCGTTATGCGTGGAGAGACTTTATAGATTTAAATAAGTTTAACGTCTGTAAACAACAACAGGATGACCAGTGTTGTTGCCCAGTCTCATTTCATCTTCGGTCTGCGGACAGGTGTGAGCAACAATTTGTGTTTCTTCGACGAGCAGACGGTGGTCTTCCCCTGCGGAAACAGCTGCGTGTGCTTCAACACCGTCCAGAGATGTCAGAGGTTCATACCAGGTAGGCTGAATGGCTGCTAATTGTTAGAACAAGGCCGCCCAATTTGGGGCCCGCGGGCCAAGTTTGGCCCGTGCTCTCTTTGTTTTGGCCCGCCATGGATTTGACATATTCATGCTTATTCGCCTCTTATTTTAAAAGTAATGACTACGAAACGTACATTTTGTGCACTTAAAAAGTACGTAATTTGAGTTTAGCTAACGGCAATGTAATGCACAGTGCTGGTAAACTTCCCATTTAAATTACATATGCGTTTTATCTACGGAGAATGGCAAGAATTACGGTATTCTTCAACATCGACATTTATTTTTGGCCCGTGGCCCTCCATCCAGATACATCTTGGCCCTTCATATGAAAGAATTTGGGCACCTCTGTGTTAGACTATATCGTATATAATAATTAGTGAGTTCCTGTTTGTGTTTTATCATGTGGTAGACTAGGCCAGTGGTTCTCAAACTGTCTTCACTAATGTACCCCTTTTGAATTGTTTCTTTAAGCCAAATCGCTGACCTTTTTGGTAGAAAAAAAAGTCTTCAAAAACAGTGACATAACTAGGACAGTAGAAGCAAAGCCGGTCTACGGAAAGCCGTTCCTGTCCCTATTCAGCCCCATTGTACCGAATTTGGGTGCAGTTCCACTAGAGTTCCACTGGGGGTGATCGCGGTCCAGTGCAAAATGAATGGGACTCTATGGAGCTAGACGGCTAAATTTGTCTCTTTCGCCTGATTGTCGTTGAGAAATCTCAGATTTGATTGTAGTTTTTGCAAGTTCAACATGGATTATAGGTCGAAAGTTGAATGAACGAGTACTTATGCCCTTTCGATTTCTTACAGGTTGAGTCGTTGTTGCCCATAACCCTTATTAAAAATGATTTGGTAGAAGGAAGGAAGGCAAGAATAGGTCCAAAGAAGGCGACACAAATGTCACATTTTTGGTAGGAAAAAAAAAGTCTACATAAAGAGGAACAATGTTCTGGACAACAGCCTTGTTACTATTAAACAATTTGCTAAATATCTCACGTACCCCCTGCAGTCCTCCAAAGTACCCCTAGGGGGACAGTACCCCCCTTTGAGAACCACTGGGCTAGGCTATTACTCCTATGAAGTTCCTTTACTTTTCCTCATGTTAGTTTGTCAATTTGTGATATTCTTGCTCATGGTCGCAGCTAGAGACTGTTGATATTTTTAAAGGCAAACTTAAAACCTACCTTTTTAGCCAGGCCTTCTATTCTGTTAAACAACTTATTAACCCATTTTCTTTATATATCTACTCATGGTCTATTTATTTATTTACATGTAGTCTGTTTGTTTTAGTTGGTTTTATAATTTATCTTATTAGTTGGTTTTATTTTACTCATGTATCTGTTTTTTATGGATGTTTTTTTTTAACAATCTACAGTTTATGTACTTATTAGCCACTATTTAGAGCTTCTATATATATATATATATATATATATATATATATATATATATATATATATATATATATATATTCAATTCAATTCAATTTTATTTATAGTATCAAATCATAACAAGAGTTATCTCAAGACACTTTACAGATAGAGTAGGTCTAGACCACACTCTATAATTTACAAAGACCCAACAATTCCAGTAATTCCCCCAAGAGCAAGCATTCATATATATATATATATATAAAGTGCTTATATAGTGGCTGGTTAGCTCAGTTGGTAGCGCGGGTGCACATGTGCAGAGGTTTGTTCCTCGACGCAGAAAGTCCAAGGTTTGAGTCCGACCTGTGACGGTTTTCCTGCGTGTCTTTCTCCCCTTTCATATCTCAGGTTTTATATCCAAAAAAAGTGCTATTTAAATAAAGTTTGATTGATTGCTGTTGTTTCTACAGGCTCAGAGAAAAGCCAGGGCATGCGTTCTCTGGCCATCAGTGCCAACCGGCGTTACCTGGCAGTGTCAGAGTGTGGTGAGAAGGCCACCATCACAGTCTTCGACCTGCAGCACGAGCAGGGCAGGAAGAGAAAAGTTCTGACTGCAGGAGACATGCTTGTTGAAGAGTTTGTTTGCATGGCTTTCTCCCCTGATTCCAAGTACCTGATAGGCCAAACAGGTGGCCCAGAGTGGAAGCTGATCTTCTGGCTTTGGGAAAAACAGAAAGTCCTGGCAACAGTGAAGACCGGTAACTCAAACAATTCTGTTACCCAGGTGAGTCATCCATGCAGTTAGAAATGCAGCCACGGCTCTTGTGTGTGCAGGCATGCGTGCTCTGAGCATGTATTGATACAATAATCGATACACTGGGGCCAAATATTGATATTTTAATTAATAAAATAAGGCGCTCGAAATAGATTTCCCTGCTCCCAGGGTCGCTGCTTTGCCATTTCCCCGAGGTGGCGCTCAACACATGAATGAGGGAGACTTAAACAGAAGTTAACTAGCCGAAAAGGAAGAGGTTTTCAATGGGAGGCATACAGCAGTTTGAGGAAAATACCCGATGCCCCAGCCACGTTTAAGTCCAAAGTCTGGACCCATAGTTGCTCTATAGTTGGGTCATTTTAATGTACAGACTGAAAAACGTGCTGTAGAATTATGCTGTTTTCTAACAGTTTGGACTTGGCAGTGAATAAAGAGAGAAAACCTGCACTTAATCTTTTCACGGGCATTGTGTGTTCAAAGTTCGACTGATATCGTGATGTATCATTATAGGATTGTAGCAATATATCGAGTATTGCAGAATTGGTGTATCGTGATGTGATCGGTATCGTTAGCCATTTATTGTTTATCGTATCGTGAGCCATTTAGTGTGTATCGTATGGTGAGGTACCCTGTGATACCCAACCCCCCCTGACGTCCCATCAGGTCAGCTTCAACCCTTACAACAACATGCAGCTCTGTGTGAGTGGAACCGGTGTGTTCAAGCTGTTCCGCTACTCAGAGGGAGCCCTGAAACAGAGCAGCTTCCCAAAAGTGGAGTCCATCAACTTCCTGTGTCATACCTGGATGACGGAGGAGCGGGTGATCGCTGGAACGGACACAGGCAGGCTGCTGGTGTTTGAGTCTGGAGACCTGCGAAGAGAGATTAACATGGCCGCTAAGGCTGTGCAGGAGCAGCCTGACAGGTCAGAAGTTGGACCACATTAATACTGTGTTAACGTAGTTTTTTTTACCAGATTGGGTTATAAAAGTACTTTATTGTCACATACACATACATGTAGTGAAATACATTCTCTGCATTAAACCCATCCCTCAAGGGAGCAGTGGGAAGCCATTTACAGCGCCCGGGGACCAGCTCCAGATCTGAGCCAGTGCCTTGATCAAGGGCACTGACTGGAGAACCTAGTACATGTTTTTAGATGGTGGGGGAAACCGGAGCACCCAGAGGAAACCCATGCAAACATGGAGAGAACATGCAAACTCCACACAGAAAGGCCCGGAACGACCTGGATTCAAACCCAGAAACTTCTTGCTGTGAGGCCACAGTGCTAACCATTGGGCCACCATGCTGCCGTATAGACTCATAGGTCACACGCAGGATAGGCAAGATAGAGAGTTAAGTCTAAATTTGTAAGTATGTAATTGATAGATTACATTGTGTATATTCTCAACAAATCCTACCAAACACCAACAATGAGTGGATCCTACTAACAAACAAATGTGGTGATTTAATTACTCTTAACTTGGACTCACGTTTATCCAAGTTTCATGATTTTTATTACCAGATCCACAACAACAGAAGCAGTCCTTGTTAGTGAAACTCTTGGCTCCCTCCAACAATTTTTTTTATTTTTTATTTTTTTTATAACAGGGACAGTGCATATTAATAAACATTTCTGTCAATATGCCAGAATTAGAAGGCTATTTTTCATCTGCAGTCCCTAGACAGATGGTAAAAAAGTCACCCTAAAAGAAAGTAAAATTACATATTTACATAACAATATAACATTTAAAATACATTTAGTAAAAAAACTATTAAGCTAAAATGTACAATAGGAGCACAGCAGACCACAATCAGAAAAAGTCATGAACACATGCACACACACAAGGCAAGTGCTAGCAGGGGGCAGCGAGAGCAGGTCAAGAAGTTAATGGTAATGTTGACAGTTCTGATTATCAATGAGCCATTTCTTTAACTGGATGTTGAATGTACTATATGTGTTTAGATTTCTGATGATTATGGGGGTGAGATTCCACTCAGCACAACAATGCTTATCACATTTGTATAAAACAGAAAATCACAAGTAAAAAAAATCAGAGAAATAAAATAATGCAAGTTAAAATATAGGGAAAAATATGACATAATAAAGCGTAACACATTACGTAAAAGTATATAAAGATAAAGTGACGTTTTTTTATCCACTGATGAAGATCGTGAGATGTAGCTGAAAGCTCTGGACAAAGCTTTTTGTCAAGCTGAACATTTTTTTCATTTTGTAAACGTGTTTTGCTAATCTCACTAGCAATAAAACCGTCAACGGCATTTTTACTGTGATTGTGGGTGTAATGGTGATGCAGTAGACTCCCTGCTAGGTCATTGGTTCTTTCAATCAAGCCAACTTATCAAAATGGTTTTGTTGCACCCTTGACTAATTTGTTTGTTTTTGCTGAATCTTTCAATAATTCACTGCACAGACAAGTGGAGATGAAGAAGATCAAAGACACTGACGTGGATGGAGGTCCCAATGTGCCTCGCATCACAGCCATTCTGTCCTACTCCAAGGGCTTTGCATGCTCTTTGGGGTCCGGCATCGTCTGCCTTTTTGAAAAGAATGAGGAGGACGGTTATAGAAGAAGCAAGGAGATACAGGTAAATGTTCATGCAGGTAACAGTGGTACTGTAGGCTCTGTGTATGTTTCAGAGTGAGCATATATACAGTATGTATTACTTTCTGTCAGATCCCACCAGACCCATACAGCAATGAGCTGACCCCGGCTGAAAGCCAGGAGATTGACACCATGTGCATCAGTCCAGCAGAGGAGACTCTGGCCATCAGCACAGACAGAGGACAGCTGTACAGCTTCAGTCTATCCTCTTTGGAGATCAACAAGGTACAGTCACCTCTACCAGCAGCACTACCACTGACACTGCTTAAACCAACAGTAGCACCATGGTTTGTTAACACAGAACCATCTGTGAAGCCGTCATTGGAAACTGTTTGGGAAAGGGCAGGCACTTTCGAAAAAAATACCTGGCAGGTGATTGGATCAACCATTTGTCTATAGCCACTTTCCGACCGGAGGGATTTTTGCAGTTCCTAGAACATGGAGACTGGACCAATTTGGGGATTATTAAGTTCCTCTGAGCTGTAACTCTTTCAGCTCCTACTTCAGGGCAGGGTCTTTTCCGCATAGTGGTGGTTAAATGGCTGTGTTATAATAACAAAAGTTCAGTTCCTATGGCCACTTGGCCAGTGTGAATGCAAATGGCAAAACCGGTTTTGGGTGAGAGTAGTTAGTAAAACTGTGAGGAAGTGGACTGTTCCAATAACTACTTTCCTGTGACTACTTGGTCGGAAAGAGGCTAATCGCGTCCGCCATTGTTGTTTTGAACAAACAGTTACGGCCGTCACAGACACCTAAACCACGCTCGTAGCTGCCAGTAACTCCCTTACTGGACGCTGACTGGTGCGGTCTGCTTCTGTTCGGACACAAACGCATTACTGAAGCCTGAAAAGATGGATTTTTAGTGTGATAAGTGATCCTGCGATTCTCTTGTGATCTTGTGATATCGCGAGAATCCCGCTGCCGTGCAAGGTAACAGATGTGGAGCACTCTAGCAAAATACGGAAGGGTGTCATGTGCCAGCATGTGCCGCATGTGCCAGATTTACTTCCCTCTCGTTCCCACTGTGTTTCTTTTTATAAATTCATGGGGAAAATCTGTTTGTGTCGCATTTACAGAGCCAGTGCTGTGTATGAACACCATAACGTTTTTTCAGCACACACAGAACGGACATCCAGTGAACTGTGAGGAGATATTCGCTGAGTGTGAACACAGACTCCACCTTTAAGTCTTTCTTTTATGCCAGTTTGTTCCTTCTCCTCCTTCCATTGCTCCCTTGCACCATTCTTCTTCCCCTTGTCTTCCTCCACCTTCCTCCTTTCCCTCATGTTTTACACACCAAACCTTACCTTACCCTTGGCTTTAGATCCTTAGGTTGACCCTATCAACCTTTGTTTGTAACTTTATCCATCAGGAGGAACACATCCATTTTGAGTTCCTATTGCAGCCCTTCCACTCTAAGTCCATCACTGGTTTGTCCGTGTGCATCCGAAAGCCCCTGGTAGCCACCAGCTCTCTGGACCACTCTGTCCGCATCTGGAACTATGACACAAAGTAAGAGACAAAATCACACCCAAGTCCGTTGCTGTTTTGTTTATGTCCAGTGATGTATTTACTAGGGCTGTCAAACGATTCATTTTTTTTAATCACGATTAATTGCTGAATTTCTATAGTTAATCGCGATTAATTGCATGTTTTATCACATGATTAAAATGCTATTATTTTGCATTTCATAACTGTTTTTAAGTACATATTATATATTATTATATTATATATAGAATGGAAAGCAATTCTTACCAATTTATCTTGATTGGGAATCAAATTAATGCAAAGAATGTTACTTTATGAACTTAATTTTAAGATTTGTATTTGTTATTATTTATTTACTGTTGCCAGTTGAGGCCAGTTGAGGTGGTTCGGGCATCTGGTAAGGATGCCCCCTGGGCGCCTCCCAAGGGAGGTGTTTCAGGCACGTCCAGCTGGGAGGAGGCCTCGGGGAAGACCCAGGACTAGGTGGAGGGATTATATCTCTAACCTGGCCTGGGAACGCCTCGGGATCCCCCAGTCGGAGCTGGTTAATGTGGCTCGGGAAAGGGAAGTTTGGGGTCCCCTGCTGGAGCTGCTAGCCCCGCGACCCGTTACCGGATAAGCGGAAGAAGATGGATGATGGATGGATGGATTATTTACTGTAAACAAAAGAAAATCTGTCATTATTGCACAATTCCTCCAAGTACCTAACTAAAAAACAAAAAATTCCTATCCTTACCAGAGTCAATATAGTGTTTAGTAACTCCTAAATAATGTTGATTACTCACTGACGTCCAGTGATCACCGGTTAATGAGACAGCGTTTGCAGCACTTTGCAGCAGTTCCAGTGTGGCTGCTTTCTCCGTGTCATACAGGCTGTGTATCCGTGAAAACTACTGTCCCCCTCGACAGCAAAGAGACAGGTCAGAACATGCCAACCGTAGTACGTCTTTAAGACCCGAGTCCTCTACGATGCTGACAGGTCTGCAGTTAGTTGCCACCCGTTTTGCAAGAGCGGTAGTAATTTTTTTGGATTTGGTTTCATCAACAGGTCGGCAACTAGCACTCTCCAAAATAGTGCTTTGCCTGAGTGGGTAGCATGCTAGTGGGTAGCATCAACCTGAGTCACGTTAATGAGCTCGCAGGTAGAAAATTAGGTAAATATAAACAAACGATTAAGGCGTTAATGCTGACAGCCCTAGTATTTACCTAATTTCTCCATAGTCTTAAGCATCATTTGTTTGAGTCATACACATAAATAAGATGCTTTTCTGTGTAGCGCTGTGGAGATAGGTCTGGCTACACCACAGATACATTCTGGGATAGGAGAAAAAAAAACGCTCTGGGTTGTTTGCATTTCTTTGAACCAATCACAATCGTCCTGGGCGGTGCTAAGCTCCAGACGCAGCGACGGGAAGGAACTTGTTTTGGTGTAACATTTGTACCCTGCAAAAGAAAACGCCACGTACAATGTTAACTGAAGTTACACAATACAGTAATGTGAGCTATTAAATTAGCTGGATACATTGTTTTATGTCATTTGCTCTTACCAGTGTATCTGGTAAGAGCAAATGCCGTAAACATATTCTTTGTAAATCTTTACAATCATTCCCCGAAAGAACCAAGCAGACCTGCCTTGTTGCGCGATCCAAAAGTTCTTCAAAACTTGCCATTTTCATCGTGTAGCTTGCTAGCTCAAAATTAGTTGTTGTTTCCCAAAGAGAACAGAGTTAGACAACGACAACACACATCGCAGTGCCGGATGTTCCAGCGATTATCGTGGAAATGATCAAACTAAGCACAGGGGCATCCCTGAAGGAGGAAAAGAAGGAATCATTTTACAGTACTGACTTGGAAGGGGCCAGGTGCGGTCCTGCTTGTAGAGGCCCCAAAAATCAAGCTCTGCTGGTATTAAAAATGTAGGAAAGTGACTTATCAAGCCCTGTGTTCAGTAGTTTGTATCTATACAGAACCAAAATGGCAGTAATCACAGGGCCTAAGTATGGCATGCTAAGGACTTGCTACTGTGTCTATCAGTGTCTCTCTCTGTAAATTGTTACCAGAGTGTTGGAGCTGTACAAGGAGTTCCAGGAGGAGGCGTACAGCGTGGCTCTGCACCCCACTGGCCTCTTCATCCTGGTGGGCTTTTCAGACAAACTCAGGCTGATGAACCTGCTTATCGACGACATCCGCACCTTCAAGGAGTTCACTGTGCGCGGCTGCAGGGAGGTGGGTTATATTTGCATGTGTGTTGATTTTTTTTTTAGATACATTTTTTATGAGCACCATTCATCATTCAGACATAAAGAACAAATTCCACAATATGTGCCAGGTAATATTGGCTGGTGCACAGAACAGAGAAACACAAAATGAACAAGAACAAAAACCCTCTCCCACCCCCCACCCTCTGCGGTCTCGAGGAAAACAAAACAAAAAACAAACAGAAATCACACCTTGCCCAGTCTCTCTCCTCTAGTTCTTGTGGCGCTGAGGTCATTAGGACTGATACTTGTGCTGCTGCGCTTTTCCATAGGTCTATAGTCGATGACTTGGCTTTGTTAATCCTTGCTGTAGAGAGCTCAAGCATAACTATGTCTAGAAAATACGGCAACCACTGTTTTATACAAAGCGAGTGGGGGGGGGAGCCAGCGTTGAGCTATCATTTTCTTGGTTGCAGTTGAGCCGGCTAGCCAAATCTTCCTCTGTCTCTCGAGCAGGTGTAATTTAGAGTAATCATTAAGTAACAAAACAATCAGGTCAGTAAGAATTAGATTTCCTATCACATCAGATAGTATTGATGTTGTTTTATGCCCGAACTCATGCACCTGTTCACACTCCCAGACCATATGCAGGAAAGTTCCAGTTTGTTCAGGTTGGCATAACGTGCAATAGGGAGTGGGAATGGCTTTTTGCATGTGTGTTGATTGATGACTTAATGCACTTTTGAGCTCTAACTATTTTTTTTCACTTTCTCTCTCCACACCTTAGTGTGCTTTTAGCCACGGTGGCCACATGTTTGCAGCTGTCAATGGAAATGTCATCCACATCTACTCCGTCACCTATTTTGAGAACATCCTCAATCTGAAGGGCCACAATGGAAAGGTGAGTCAGGCACGAGAGTGTTTCATACAGCATGTGAAATAACAGCAAGGTGTTTCTGGAAATTCCACCACACACAGGGCAGTGTCCAAAGTCAGCCCAAAAGTCAGCTTTAACCATGCCTCTCCAAAAGGCTATAGTTCAGTACAAACTTTTTGTGCAGGTACGAGGCATTGAATGGAGCCTGGACGACAGCCGGCTTGTGTCATGCGGGATGGATGGCGCGGTGTACGAGTGGAACACGCAGACTGGCAAACGTGAATCTGAGAGTGTCCTCAAGTCCTGTAGCTACACAGATGTTGCATTCTCTTCAGACTGCAAGACCATCCTGGCTGTGGGAACAGACCTCACACTGAAGGAGATCCAAGATTGTCAGGTCAGTAATAGCCAGGCATTGCCAGACCTTCTTCCACAGCGCTGCGAAGGAGGGTCTTCCTAGTCCACACAGCATTCTGGGATGGAAGAAAAACGTGCTCTGGTTTATTGGCATTTCTTTAAAGGAACACGCCGACTTATTGGGACTTTAGCTTATTCAGCGTATCCCCCAGAGTTAGATAAGTCCATACATACCCTTCTCATCTCCGTGCGTGTCGTAATTCTGTCTGACACAGCCACCGCTAGCCTAGGTTAGCACAGATCCTGGAGGTAACCTGCTCCATCTAGCCTAGCTTAGCACAGATCCTGGAGGTAACCGGCTCCAACTAGCCTACTGCTCCCAATAAGTGACAAAATAACACCAACATGTTCCTATTTACATGTTGTGATTTGTAGAGTCACAGCGTGTACAAATAACAAGGTCACATGAGACACAGCCATCTTCTAACCGTATACATACTGGGAACTATATTCTCAGAAGGCCAAGCACTGCTACTTGGGTGGAGTGATATTACTCCAACTCTGAGCGAACTCAAGGCGAACTCTCTGCTCCTCACCACGGGGCTTCTCAGGTGCTGCTAGCAAATCACTCCGCCCAAGTAGCAGAAGTAGCAAAAAAGTCATAGTATAGTATGTCAAATAAAGTGGTTAAAGGTCCTATGACATGCTGCTTTTTGGATGTTTTTATATAGACCTTAGTGGTCCCCTAATACTGTATCTGAAGTCTCTTTTATATAGACCTTAGTGGTCCCCTAATACTGTATCTGAAGTCTCTTTTATATAGACCTTAGTGGTCCCCTAATACTGTATCTGAAGTCTCTTTTATATAGGCCTTAGTGGTCCCCTAATACTGTATCTGAAGTCTCTTTATATAGGCGGGGGGGGGGGCGGGGGCAAGGTGGAGGATGGGGGTGTGGCCTTGACCAACTGCCATGCTTCGCTCGTATGCTAGCCATGATGTCTCTCTCTCTCTCATGGGTGGGCCAAATTCTCTGGGCGGGCAAAGCAGAGAAAGGGGAGGTAACCTTTCCCCTTATGACATCATAAAGGGAAGATTCCTGATTGGCCCATCTGAGCTTTCATTTTCTCAAAGGCAGAGCAGGATACCCAGGGCTCGGTTTACACCTATCACCATTTCTAGCCACTGGGGGACCATAGGCAGGCTGGGGGAACTCATATTAATGTTAAAAAAAACTCATAAAGCGAAATGTTCATGCCATGGGACCTTTAAAAAGTCATAGTGTAGTATGTCAAAGAAAGTGGTTTAAAAGTTATAGTATAGTATGTCGAAAAACTCATAGCATGTCAAAAAAGTGATTAAAAATGTCATAGTATAGTATTTAGAAAAAAGTGATAAAAAGTCATAGTATAGTATGTCGAAAAAAAGTCATAAAAAAGTCATGGTAAAGTATGGTGAAAAAAAATAGTATAGAATGTTAAAAAAAAATCTTAGTGCAGCATATTGAAAAAAAGTCATAGCATTGTATGTCGAAAAAAACTTCCAGAAAAGGACCAGCCCAGACTGGGAACACACCTGTGGAAATGTATCCATTGCTCTTAAGGTGCTTACACACCAACCAGACGGCCGACCGTCGGCAGTAAAGCCAGTCGGACTGATCAGTCGGGTCCCCGAGGTCCAAAAAATGCCTCAAAACACACTGAGGCGACACTTGAGCGTACGCTCTGCGCGTGCGCGAAACGTAATACGTCTCCATAGCAGCAGGCGGCGCTGCTCTGTATTGTTTCCATTAATAGTCTATGATTGTTTCCCAGAAAATGAAAACCGGCAGCTGATTGGACGAACGCGTCACGTGGTTCTTTTTTCTCCGGAAATTCACAGCCAGACTGTCATGGCGGCTCGTTCAGAATACGATCTCATATTGGACTAAAATAGTTCACCGAAACGTGTACGTATAAAATAGGCCGTGCAGTTGCTGAATCTGTCTTCATTTCAGATCGACAAAGGTCAGTTTAAAAGATTTTCGTCAGATTTTGAGAGGCTCATCCGCTCGCCATTTCCGGGTGAGTCCCGACTGCCCTGTCTCCGACTGAGCATGTCAGGTTGGCCAAAATGAAGGCCGACAGCCCCTCCAACGGACGCCGGCACGGAACACACCGAACAGACTCAAGTCACCGACCTCGCCAGACTGTCCGACGGCCGATAATCGGCTTGGTGTGTCAGCTCTCTTAAGCCGAAAGAAGCAAGGGATTTACTGTATTATAAAGGCTATAACCTTCTTCTTGCATATTCCTCTGCAGAAAATATTAAATATGTTTACCATTTGTCAAAAGAAAAAGTAGAAGAATTCATTATTGTTGTCCTCCAATTGAGTATTGTATTGGTTCCACAGGTCCTGAGGGAGGTTCCTGGTGATGAGGTAGCACACACTGCTGTGGCAGTATCTCACTCTGGTAGGGTTGTCTTCACCGGGACGTCCAGTGGAACCATCCGAGCCATTAAATACCCGTTGCCTCTCCAGAAGGAATGGATCATGTACCAGGCTCACTGTGGCCCCATCACCAAGGTTGGTTTTTAGAGCATAGAAGCTAAGCTATTCAAATAATAATTGTTGGCATGGTTTTATAAATCATGTTTTAATGTTAAACATACATGTGGCACAGTGAATGACTACATTACCTATAGTCCAGTGAGCCTATTGTCAATGTTTTTTCACAAAGAGGCTGATTTATGTTTGCTAATAATATGTTGGATTCATGTTAAGACCTTTTAAAATTAAGTGGTGGCAGGTGGCCCCCCTGCAGTAACTCGGAGGACCCCCAAAGGGTCCCATACCCTCTGTTGAAGATCTCTAGTCTAAACTGTTGATGCACACTGTGCACACACTAAACCAATCCATCACCTTCGAATGTGATTTGAACATTTTGAGATTGAGAAATGATCTCTCATTTGTATAGCTGAAAAATAAAGTCTGACTAACTGGCTAACTTTGTGTGTCCTCAGATGGTGATCACGTTTGACGATCAGTTCCTGTTCACAGTGTCTGAAGATGGCTGCCTGTTGATGTGGAAGGTCATCGATAAGGATGGCCGAGAACTGAAGAGCAGCAGGCAGATCATCCACACCGAAGAGATCCTTGTCACCAAGTCAGACCTGGAGGAGAAGGTGTGTGTGTTCTTGTTTAACTATATTCGTGGGGTCCAAAAACCGGGAGTCCAGTATACTTGTGGGGTCTGGACAGCTTTGTGGGGCCAAAATGCTGGACCCCACAAGTTTAAAGGGCTGTCGAGGGTTAAGACTTGGTTTTAGGATTAGGGTTAGAATTAGGGAATGCATTATGTCAATGACGGGTCCCCACAAAGATACTATGTGTGTGTGTGTGTGTGTGTGTTATTATGAGGTGCGCATTTTGGAGGTAGGCTGCATCTTTGATTCCAGCATGGAGGAGGCTTTCTACACCAAGGTAGTTAAATACCAACCACTCCTAAACACCATCTCAGAGCTGGGCTATAGGTGCAGACTACTCATTTTCATATTTGGTAGCCTAGGACACACACACAGGTTGGTAGTAAAAGGGCCGCAACAACTTGGGATGGCCAAAAAGAGGCTAAACAGCTTGCAAAGTACTGTGCCATATCTGCTATTATTGGCAGCCGCCACATATGGAGGAGATGTTGCTACTTATACCCTTAAGAACTGAGTATTGTGCTTATTATGTGATATTGTGAAGACCTGCTGCATGCCACTGGTCCATGAGTTTGCGTATTGTACTGCAACCGGAATATTTGTGTCCCTGTACCATTTTCTTCATGTGGACATAAATAAATGGTTAAAATGTGTGCTTGTTTGTTTGGTAAATATATACTGTAAAACAAAGAACCAGTAACTTTAGCGTTAAAGATGAAGGAAGTAGTTATCTACATTAAACCATAGACATAAATACCCATAACCAAATAGCCATATAACGTCACTTTACCTTTGACTCCTCCTGACCACAGGCGAAGGTTAGCAAGCCATATGTTTTGCCGTTTTTCAGATGATGTTCTTTACATTTTTCCTCCTTTTGAACGATTACTTTGGGTTCTGTGTAGAAACTCTACGTGGTCTCTCCTTTTGAACGGTTTGAACATCCAAAAACAACGCAAACTTTTGGCCTCTATCCACGTTTGAGACAGTGTGTTGTTATGTAACGTTAAAACGATTATTTCCTGACCCCCATTTGCTCTTCGCTCCACCGGGATGAACGGATGTAACGTCACGTGCAAACAACCTTTTGGTTGTTATAGTCATAGTAACATTTTACATAGTAACATATAGGGACGTTCAAAGCAAGTATCCAGTCCAATGTCCCTGTGTGTGTTTGTGTTGCAGACGCAGAACATGCTGGAGCTAAAGATGCGTCTGGAGGAGCTGCAGATGGAGAACGAGTACCAGCTCCGCCTGAAGGACATGAGCTACAATGAGAAGATGAAGGAGCTTTCTGACAAGTTTACCCAGCAAATAGAATCTCTGAAAACAACGCAACAGGTCTGCTGGTCACCTACCAGACAGCTCTACTCCAAATATACTCCGCACCGCTACAGTTTAGGGTCAAAATGTTTATCAGAAACCAACAATGCCTGTATGTGATTACTATGAATATTAACATTAATCCACTACTTTCTACAGGGTTTACGCAGGGTCTTAAAAAGTCTAACAATTCAAAATCTAAATGTTTTACCTTAAAGGTCCCATGGTATGAAAATTTCACTTTATGAGTTTTTTTTAACATTAATATGAGATCCCCCAGCATGCCTATGGTCCCCCAGTGGCTAGAAATGGTGATAGGTGTAAACCGAGCCCTGGGTATCCTGCTCTGCCTTTGAGAAAATGTAAGCTCAGATGGGCCAATCAGGAATCTTCCCTTTATGACGTCATAAGGGGAAAGGTTACCTCCCCTTTCTCTGCTTTGCCCGCCCAGAGAATTTGGCCCACCCATGAGAGAGAGAGAGAGACATCATGGCTTTCAAACGAGCAAAGTGGCCGTTGGTCAAGGCCACACCCCTCCACCTTGCCCCCCCCCTCTCCTCCTCAATAGCATTTAAAGCTACAGACACAGAAATGGCACATCCTAAGGAAAGCTCATTGTGGGACTGACTCTAGTGGCTGTAATTCTGCACCAAGGCTGAATTTCAGGAAAGAGACTTCAGATACAGTATTAGGGGACCACTAAGGTCTATATAAAGAGACTTCAGATACAGTATTAGGGGACCACTAAGGTCTATATAAAGAGACTTCAGATACAGTATTAGGGGACCGCTAAGGCCTATATAAAGAGACTTCAGATACAGTATTAGGGGACCACTAAGGTCTATATAAAAGCATCCAAAAAGCAGCATGTCATAGGACCTTTAAACAGGTCTTAAAACGTCTTGGTGAACCTGTAGAAACCCTGATTTTAGTGGTACGTTCATAAAGAATTAAGAAAATAATGTAGAAAAACTGTTTGCATGCCTCTATTGAGTCAGCACAGAGGTCGCTTTATCTTTTGAATGGATTGTATGACGTATGGCCCCCGTTCTCTATTTATAACATGCTCTGTACCTACAGATCATGAAGACAGAGATGGAAAAGCAGGAACGTGAGCACCAGAAGAGTTCTGCAGAGCTCACTGTAAAAAACTCCAAAGAGATGAAGGATTTAGGTGAGAAGAGGACTGGATCCGTGTCAGCACAATCCAGGGACATTGTAACCTTGTTTTGTAGTTGTGTAGATGTAGCCTAAGGTTTTGGTAATGTTTTAGTTTAAAAATCTTTTGCTACGTTTACGCCTCGCGTCCATAGTACTCCGGCGTTTCCGAGCCGCTAAAACAGAGACATTTGGAAACACTGCAGCCCCCGTTTTGGTTTGAAATCTCCAGGGTTGCTTTGTAGTCTGGACGGGCACAAACGGAAACATTTGGAAAAGACGCCGTCAGTCAGTCTTATCGGTTAGGTAGTCTTACAGACCTTTCAGTAACAGTTCCACCTCGTCGTCGGTCCAAGCAAAGAAATCCCTGCTCTTACTTTTCTCCATTGTTGTTCTTTATCTGAAGTATTTTCACCTCATACATCCATGATTTTCAACCACAGAGTAACGTCAGACAATCAGCTTCCGGTTTACACCGGCACGCACACATGCCCAGTGAATGGTCATGTGATGTGCGTTGTCAGACGTGTTAATATGGACAGAGATTAGTTCTGCTTCTGGAGCTAAAACTCTTGTTTGGACAGAGATCGTTTTTGTCTCAAGTTGCCTCTCAAAAATGAAAACGCAGTAGTGTAGATGTAGCCTAAAAAGGATCAAGCAATCTGTTTGTCTATTTATTAACGAATCAATCAATCACACACAGAGGTATCCTACAGCCAGAAGCTGATTGTGGAGCATGAGAGGTACCAGGACCTTCAGCAAAAAAATCAAAGAATGCAGGAAGACTATGAGAAGCAGCTGAAGGATGCAGAGGAGCGCAAAGTCCAGTCCCTGCAGGAGCTGACGCAGCTCTACGAGGCCAAGCTGCAGGAGAAGACTCAGCTCCTGGTTCAGGTTAGTCAGGAGGAGAGAATTCAATTCAAATCACAACAGGAGTTATCTCAGGACACTTTACAGATGGAGTAGGTCTAGACCACACTCTATAATTTACAAAGACCCAACATTTCCCCACCCCAGTCCCTCCAGGATTTCTCAGCCTTTTTTTGAGATTGTTGCAGCCCAAAATGCCTGACTTTGCGGGAGCTTTTGTAAAAAATTGCGATAAAAGTTGCGATGTCTTTTGTATGTTTGTTGCAATGTAGTTGCAAAAAAAGTTGCGATTTATTTTGGTATAGTTCTTTAAAAATAAAAAGGAAACTTGTTTTGGGGAGAATAAAATTACTCTGGGCTGAGTTTTCCTAGTAACCAAACTCAGCTCAGGATGCTGCAAATGTTGGTATAATATGAAAATGGCTGGTGGATTTAAGACAAAAAATTATAATTTATTGAATGAATCACTCTTAGATAGTGTCATATGACAGTCCTTCCAGAAAAATGCAGAGTTTTTTTGTGATTGTTGCGGGCAAAAATCCTTGATTATGCGGCACGTTTTCTTAAAAAATGCAATGGAATATGCGGAATATTTATGCAATTTTATGCGATGAAATTGCGGGAACTTGCAAAAACTGTTTTTGAAGAAATGAAGACTGAACATTTTTCAATTTTCTGCTAAGATATGTGTGACTTTTTTGCAACGAAAATGCAGGGATTATGAAATCATGCAAGCCCCGCATATTTTGCGCAGAAATCTGCAATTTATGCGGCAAAAGTGCGGCGTATTTGAAAAAATGCGGCCCCCGCATAAATATGCGGACTTTGGCTGATTATGCGTTGAGTTATACGATCGCATAATCGCGTTTTTCTGGAGGGACTGATATGAAGAAGAGAAGGGACGCCGGACCTGTGAAGTTCTTGTGTCCTTCTTGTATTTTGTGCAGTGTCAGGAGGAGGCACAGCAGCAGATCCGTGAGTTTAAAGAGATCATAAAGCAAGTCGAGGAGGATGAGGAGAGGAAGATCCATGACATCCAAATCAAATACGAGAAGAAATTGCACACTGAGAAAGAGATCAACACCAACCTGAAAGGAGAAACTGGTCTCATGACACAAAAGGTGAGCACAGCTCCTGTCGTCTGCTTCTTCTTCTCATCTGCAGGAAAAACATTTCTTTCTGTTTCTTCCTCCCTCTCTGTCTCTCGTGTAATCTTGTCTCTTCCTCCTTGTTGGTGGGTGATTTGTGTGATCCCAGTTCTACAGTCTGCAGAGACAGATCGATGACCGATGCACGGATATAAACAAGCTGAAGCAGGAGCGCCAGAGGCTGCTGGGGTTGATCCGCTCCCTGGAGAGCGACATCGAGGACCTGAAGCGGCAGATCTCAGGACACGAAAAGACCAACCAGGACAAGGCATGCATTTTTTGTTATAGCCCTATATCCTTGCCATTTTCCCATTTGTTCAATGTTTTTGCTCTAAAACAAAATGTTGTAGGTCATGATTAATCTTGAAGCTGGTTGAATACTTCAACATTGTGTTGTTATTGCAAAAAAAAACAAACACGGGACATTTACTTATCTAATCTCTGTAGTTACATTTTAGTTTGAAACAAACACAAATACACGACTGGACGACTGAGTGTATAGAGTAGAAAATAAGAACAAAAGTAAGATCGTAAGATCCTGAAAGAGTTAGACCATGGACCTGCAGTTGATGAAAGTTTTGGTCCGAGAGAAGCTCTCTGAATACGTTATTATATGATTTAATTTAGACTTACATGACAGCCGTCAGTGGGGAGATAAAAAGCAGCGTCTGTATGGTCAGTATTGTGAGACAGTGGTTCAACATACATGAAATATTAGGTCCTCCTTAACCTTATTGAAAAGTGACTAGCTCTCAGGCTATGTTTAGACGGAAACGATCTGAAGAGAAAACGCAAAAGTACCGTTGTGTTCTCACTTTTTATTTAGACGAGCGTTATGGGGGGGAAAATCTGCGTGCATATGGTGACGCAAAAGTGTGTGAAATGTGATCCACCAAGTCCGCGCGCCTGCGTAGAACCTTCCTTCTACTTCTCTCTCTAGTAGCGCGAAGCGAACAACAAA
>NC_050178.1:43529726-43537226 GCF_008315115.2 Sander lucioperca
GAAAACAGAGAATTCTTCTGACCAATCATTAGGGGTTGAAGTAGATACATTAATCAACAACTATTTTGATAATTTATTAATCCGTTTGGTACCAGAAGTTGTCTTGGTCATGACAAGTTGACATTAAATTTGTTTGGGATGTCTTTGTAATGACAACTTGACATTAACCAGGATGACATTACCAGAAGATGTATTTGTCATGACAACTTGACATCAAATTTCTTTGGAGTGCCCATATTAAGACAACGTGACATTAACCAGGATGACATTATGTCAAGTTGTCATGACCAAGACAACCTCTGGTAATGTCACTTTGATTAATGTCAACTTGTCATAATCAAGACAACCCAAACAATGTCATCTTGTCATGACAAAAAATGAATGACAATGACAGAAGTCATAAACGTTTATGACTTGTTTATGACGTTTATGATAAGTTCATGACAGTGTCATGTCATAGTTATGACAGTGTCATGTCATAGTTATAACAGTGTCTTGTCACGATTAATGATACCTTCAAGTAAAGTGTTACCACCTGTTTTGGTCATTTTTTATGAAGAAAAAAAAGTTAAAAATCTGATTCCAGCTTGTTAAATGTGAATATTGTTCTAGTTTCTTCTCTCCTCTGTGACAGTAAACTGAATATCTTTTTGAGTTTTGGACAGAACATGACATTTGAGGACGTCCTCTTGGGCTTTTTGGGAACCACTGATCCACATTTTTCACAATTTTCTGACATTTGATAGACCAAAACAACTGATCGATTAATGGAGCAAATAATCTACAATGAAAATAATCGGTAGTTGCAGCCCTAGATCTAAGTCCTATGTTTCTTATTATAATTACTAAAATAATTTTAGTGCAATGCTCATGGCATTCAGTATTTCTTCTTCCTGTGACTGAGTACTGTTGAGTTTTTCTTGATTTTCTGAGGAAGGGAGAATTATGAAAATGACATGACAAAAACAAGTTTAACGCTGCAGCGGACTGAAAAGATAGTTCTCCCTTCTGGAGTCACATTAAAGGTGCAGTAGGTAAGACTTATAAAACTAACTTTCTGTCATATCTGCTGAAACTGACCCTATGTTCCAGTAGAAGTACATGAAGCAGCTCCTCTAGCACCACCTACAGCCTGTAGTGAGATTTACAAAAATCCACAGCTCCCTGTTCAGATGCTCCAATCAGGGCCAGGGGGGGTGTCTAACTGCATGTCAATCACTGCTCATACACACGCATTCATTCTCTCTTGTGGGGGGAGGGGCTTAGGAGACCGTTTTGGGCTTTAGCAGAAAGGGGGGAGGGACTGAGAAGTTGTCCTGGATCTTCACAATCCTACCTACAGCACCTTTAATCAGTCCTGAACCACCTCAGTTTCACAATTATATTCCTTTGGAGTTGTGGGCGGTTCCTCAAATGAAAACTCTCCCTATTGGTCAGATGTCTCCCAAAAGAAGGTGTTATTTCTCAATCCACGTGTTTTGAGGTTACATCCGGTCACAAGATGAAAGGTCCTACAATGTGGGGGTCAATCATTTTCAAACTACAGGAAAACATTATTTTGTTCTATCTAGTCTAGAGCTGTAACCGAGCCCGACCAGTACATTTTGATTGACAGATTTTTAAAAGCCCGAACCCGTTACAGCCCGACTGTACAAAAGGCCGTCTATCAGCAGTGATTAGAGCGCATGTCAGAAAATAGCGCAGACACGCGCTTCACACCGCAAGCGGGCACACGCACCACTCGGCGGAAAAGGGAGAGAAAGAAAAAAAAGAGACTGCGCTGCACGCACACAGCTCTTTTGCCTTCCATCAAGAATGAGTCATTTCTACATTTGTTAACATCATTTATTCGTGACTAACGGAGGCTATCGGCCACTTGGAAGTTGGAACAAAGAAATAAAATAAGTCCTCCAGAAGCCAGCCTCTGTTTCACCTCCTCAGCATCCATTTTCACGCTAATCGAAACACTTCACCTGACCGCTTGTTTACTGCGCAACTCGGAACGCAAGCCCGAGCCCGGCCCGAGCCCGTGTAACATGGTAGAAATGAAGACCGAACCCGACCGAACCCGTCGGTTCGGGCAAAGATCTTCAGCTCTGATCTAGTCCGCACCAGCAGGGTGTCGGCTCCAAGACTGAATGCTAAATGGCAGCCATGACCTAATTATTCTGTAGAAGTTTGGGATGGTGTGAGGCAGACTCATTAGGTCTCATCAGTACTGATACAACCCTTTTCGCCCAGCTGCAGTGTGCACTGAATGCATTTAAGCCAAAAGTACATTGTTAGCAAAACATCAGCATCGTTTTAACTTTTTTAAACTCAACAGTACTCTTACTGAAGACGTGATATTCTAACAGTGACTGTCGTCTGCTCTGCAGGAGAATGTGTCTCTGATTACTGAAATCAATGAACTGCGGAAGGAGCTGCGTTTGGTGAGGACTCAGGTCAAAGATTACAAAGTTCAGCTGGCCACGTTCAAGAAGTCCAACAAGTCCCGTCCTAACTCAGAGAATGGGCCTAAAAGAGGAGACCAAACATGAAGACGCCGACTAAGAAAGAAAAGAACATGAGCTCCAGAGAGCTGTGGAAGCTCTGCAACGGGAACCGCTGAGGATTCCCTGCCTGAAGCCCTCTCATCACAAACAGCAACTTGTTTTAATCACACAACAAAACCAGTCAGTTCTTTGCATTTGTTGAGCACCGTAGGATTCTCCTGCATGAATGAACTCAGGGTTTCCCCAGTGTACTGCCTGGTGGCCCAGCGGGCCTAAGCCACTGGGAGTTCTTTGTTAACCTTCCTGTTGTCCTCGGGTCAAACTTGGCCCGTTTTTAAAGTTTCTATATCAGAAATATAGGTTTCTTTCGACCAAATTGCCCAAAAATAACATGGATGGTTCCATACAACGCTCTTCACAAGTAAAATTAAAGATCAGTTTATTTCTTTCATTACATTTTGGGAGTTTTATTCAATATTATAGCATATTTCTGCTTTTTAAACTCAAAAATGAGGTATGATTTCATAAAAATTAGGTTTATTGACCATGAATTCCAAGAATAAGTGTGAAACTAGGGTTTATAATTTGGTGTTAGTGGTGTTTATACTGGTGGGAAAAACACGTTGAAAACTTCAGAAAAAGCGTAAAAAACGGCAAAGTGACAAAAAAGGAACAGAAATATCAAAATAAGCAACAAAAACATCGGAAAAACAACTGAAACTAAACAAAAAGGTCTAAAAAGTGCCGGAAGCCTAGAAAACAATCCAAAGAAATGTTGAAACATTATTTATCTTTTAGCTGGAAGGACAACACAAGGGTTGAGAGTACAGTAACAGCGTCGCGGCTCAGTGGAAACTTAGACGTAGTCATATTTTTAAATCTCCAGTTACATTATCGTTTGGCTCTGACGTAACGTAGGGCCCTATGGAATCTGGGTTTAGCTTTTTTAAATTCTTAATTTTGCGATTGCGACCATGATTCGGTTATCACAGAAACTACTGGGCTCTACGTTAACGCTGCCATCAGTCTGGGACTGGCCCGAGCCGACACTGGTCCAGAAAACAAAGACACTTCCCACCGGGCTGAACGGCTCCTCTGGGGGAAACACGGGCGGTTACTCACCAGCAGATTTAGTCTTAAAATGTATGTACACTTACTGGGGTGAGTTAGATTTTTTTTTTTTTTGCATCAAGAAACTAAAACTAATTATTTTACCACAAATTTCCCATGAAGATATTATTAAGATGATTAAAAATATCTGTATTAAAACCATTGTTCTTTTTTTTCTCCATGAGAAAAGCCAGCAGTTCTGAGGATTCGGTTTACTTTACCTCAGTTTGTCTTGTCCGACTTATTCAGTTATAATGGCCAAAAGTCAACATTTCAAACTCACAATTGAATTATATATATGTGTGTGTGTGTGTGTGTGTGTGTGTGTGTGTGTGTGTGTGTGTGTATTTCTTTGTATAGGACTACTAGGGTTAGGGAGTTTTTAAGCAGCAGGTTCACTCATGGCTGATTACAAAACTAATGATTTACAATCTGTGGGCCACAGTAGTGCAACAATGTTAACATATGGCGGTCTGGCAAATTTTGAATACAGTTTGTCCTATTTGCTCATTCTGAAGCATGGAAAGAGAAAGTACGGAAGCCTTTGAGCTACACAGTCAGGACTGATCGGATTTATTCACTGATATACAACTTTTTAATACATTTTAAATAGGTCACAAAAAGGCAACAAAAAGGTTAGAAGAGTAGAAACACATAACAGAGTAATACCACACAGTAATGTAACGATTATAAAATGTAAAATGATCCATTTAAAAGGATGGAGACATCTTGGTGACAGCTTGTATCAGGTCCACGGTGTCCATGTCAATTCTCCGGTGCAGCTCGTCCATTGAGGTTGACAGGTTGTCGTACACAGCCTGGACACAGTCAAGTGTTCACGTTATTCTCTCAGTGAGTACGTTGGGTACATTTGGGTCGTCAAAAGATGTCTTGTACAGTTAGTTCTAAAGCTGGTTTGTAATGTATGTCATTTCAATCATGAAATTAACATGATTTATGAAATAGACTTGGTCGGCGTTACTGGGAACGCCCACTAAAACGACATTTCCGTGTATGGCGTGGGGGAAAAACAAACAATTTGAATTAACGAGCGTAGAGCTCGTTAGCGGTTGATCTTTACTCTGTCATATTTACGATTGTTTTTTTGCTTGGTTCAATGCCGAAAAGTTGCGGTGTGGCGTTCTGCGCCTCAAATAAGTGAAAAAAAAATTGACAGACGGAGCCGGTGTTGATACCACTGACGTCTCTGCTGCAGTCCAAACTCTAACAGTTACAAGGGATGAATTCATTTAACATGCTTAGACATACTAGTTAGAGATGCACCCATTACAACTTTCTAGGCCGATTCCGATTTCTGATTTTCTTTGAGTTAGACCAGCTGATACCGATTTTAGCTGATTCTGATTTCATTTTTTCTAACCACTTTACAGCACACACACATATTTATTTCCTATCTTTTCTTTAATAGAACATGTTTTGAACAGATAATGGATCACTATAAAATAGAACTATATAAATTACTCCTGGTGTGGGACATTCACACACATCTAAAGAGCAATGTTAGAACCATTTCCTTCTTTTCACATCAATATCAACTAAAGAAATGTGATTTAGGTTTTTGGTGTCGTCCCTCCACGCCCTACTTTCTCCTTGCAGATGTTGCATATTGTAAACTTGTTATCTTCTGCACACACGCTGAAGAATTCCCAATCAGCTGACATGTTGCAGGTTAATTCACCAGGTTCCTACATGTGGAGAATAGCGTCGACACGCGCTTCACACCGCGAGCGGGTACGCACCACACACGGCGGAAACGTTGAGAGAAAGGAGAAAGAGAGCGTGCTGTGGCGTCCGTGCTGTGGCGTCCGTGTGTGCGTGCGTCCTTGAGAACTGTAACTGGTATAACTTATGTTGTCAGGTAATTGGAGCGTTGACCGGCATGAAATCACCATATGTCAGACTGACCTGCCGGTCGCCGGTCATGGCCGAGCACGTGAAAACCGGCCAATTCTGGTCACCGGCCGGTCTATCGGTGCATCTCTAATACTAGTCTTTAATCAGAGCGGTAATGAACGTGGGATAACAACAGACCGTTTGATGACCCTGGGATAACGGTCTGTTGGGCTCAGTTGGTTTTTGATGCATCTTACTCTGTCAAGCAGCCAAAGTGCTTTTGAGAAGCCATGCTGGGTTAACTCTGTCTGGTCACGGCGACTCCGCCCAGGCCACGCCCCCAGCTATGACCAGTCACCGACCAAGTGTATTAGGCTACGTTCACACTGCAAGTCTTAATACTTAATTAGGATTTTTTGCTCAGATCCGATTTTTTGTTTCACATTACTTTTTAAAACACGAGTCAAACTCAAGGCCCGCGGGCCGAACCCGGCCCCTCGCAGGTTTTGGTCTTTTTCGCATGTGGGTCAGTTCGAAACCACAAACAGTTCACACTGAAATCTGATATAGGCCACGGTTTAAAGGGTCATGTGAACAGCCTAACAAAAAATCAGATCTGAGCAAAAAAATCTGAATTAAGCCTTAGTGTTTATATAATTTCTGTTTGTGTTTGTTGTACAGTGTCTGAGTCTGGAATAGAGCGTCTTATATCTGAAATATTATAATACATTTCAGTTCATGTTTGTCTCGAAGCGTGAATGAAAACAGTAAGACAGCAGGAGCTGCTCTCACCTGAGCTTTCTCCGTCTCTTTGCTGCAGACGTCTCTCAGGCTCTGGATCTTGGCCTTCAGCTGCTGCGTCTCTCTGGAGATCTCCTGGATTCTGTCCGCCATCTCCTCGCGCTTCTGATGGATTTGGTTATAGTCCCTGGAGAACCGTTGCATGTTGGGGGTTTTTAAACTTTCCGTTTACAGAACACGATTTTCAAATTCTTTCTATTCATCACATTTACAACTAGGGCTGGGACGATAGGCTTCTGTCCCGACTCCATTCTTTCACAATACATGGGTGCCGGTTCGATTTGTTTTGCGATTCTAGAAGTAGAGTATTTCTTTTCCTTCTTTAACAAAAACAACAGTTGCATAATACACTTCTAGAGACAATATATCATGAGACATTTCTAAAAACTGTCAGTCTGACATTTATTTCATGTGTAACGAAGAACATAACGTGGATTTTCTGCATTTTCTGCTGTCACTCTGTTCTGTTCTGCTAGGAACGGATATGAAGTAGTCGCCGTAGGCGGTACCGTATAAACAGAAAATATGTAGGTCAATCATTGGTAAAGAAATAAATCAAAAAATATCAATTGGGGCGACCTCTAGCTCACCCAGTGAGAGCGTGCGCTATGGCTGAACGATTAATTGCATTTGCGATAATATCGCGATATGTTAAAACGCGATTTCCTAATCGCAAAAGCTGCGATTTGGTCACATGACTCGCGAGAGCAAATCAGTCTGCACTCCGCAGAGAAAGCATCAACTAGCACGCTAACGCTACGTCGTACCTTGAGCTGATTTCTGTCATTCAAACAACTCTGAGTTGTAGTTTAAAACTTTTACAGCCATTTTAATACAATGAAGGGTTTTATTCTGGTTCGAGTCCATACATGCAGTTAATGGATACAGACACGCAGACCTCAAGGCTCGGTTAGCAACGATTAGCTCTGATTAGCGGTTAGCTCCGTTATAAAGATATGAGTGGAGGAGCTGCCACTGAGAGGGGTAACAACCAGACTGATAAATGACGTTCGGGGAGCTTTCACAGCAGCGTGGCCGCGGTGTTTCAACAGTTTTATTAGTACAGTTAATCCCACGGCAAGAACACCAGCAACTAGCTAACGTAACGATAGCCTCTCTGAACAAGAACACCAGCAACATGCTAACGTAACGATAGCCTCTCTGAACAAGAACACCAGCAACTAGCTAACGTAACGATAGCCTCTCTGAACAAGAACACCAGCAACTAGCTAACGTAACG